>NC_137054.1:67402300-67499800 GCF_032717465.1 Coenobita brevimanus
CTTGGAATCTGTTGACATGATTTGCTACGATGGGGTCACAGATTCCAACAGGGCCACGGAATGCTAAGAAGGTAGGAACAGTGAGGTGCAGAAGTCCGTCTACACTTCCACTGTCTCTACGTCACATTTTGGGCACGTCCGTCACTTCCCTTCCTTACGTAGTGTGCCAAAGAGAATTCACTCATGACAGAAAGCATACCAAGTCTCTCTCAGCTTGACATTATAAACCAGCAGGGTAAAATGAGAGGCATAAGAGATCAAATACTACATCAACCCTTGTCCCCAACTGAACCTAATCCTACGTATATGATATTCGATTCCATTTTGTGATCCAATCCCAAGTGTTACGTACACTTCTCCGCTTCGTCTTCACTCTGTTGTTTTTCTGATGCTAATTTAATGGTATCACATATAGGTATTTTGTTCGAGTTAATGCCAAGCGATAGCATCCACCTCTGCACAGCCTTCACCATGCGATGTTCATGTAAAGTGTTTTGAATATGCCAGGTAACTCCAGTGAGATGCAGAGACGTAAAAAATAATGCCGATTAAGAAAAAAATAACTCTAAATTGTGTTAATCGGTGTCATGCTGAGATATTAACGAGAGTGTTGACCATGGCAGGGAAGCTAGGCAAAATGTTGACTAAGGAAGATAATCTAGCCTGAGTACTGGATCCATAAAAAAAAGATTCAATAGGGTGTCGACTATGCTAGAAACTGTTCTTTGATATTTTACCCTAGTTAGAGAATTTATGGCTTTGTTTGGGGAAGAATACCTAACCTACTTGATGTCCTAACTAAAAAGAGGATAAAGGAAGAAAAAGCATTATTTAAGCGATGTTTAACAAATAGTGGATTGGGAAAAAATCTAACTATAGTTCTTTCACCTTTACCTGGCCCAAATTTTCGTCCTTCTGTAGTTTATCAGGTAGTTCAGTGGCAGAAAAAGACAATGCTACGGTCCTACATCCTTGCCCATAGCACTTCTTCGTGACTACCATTATATTCTGCCGCTAGTCTCTTGTTAAAACTCAAAATTCAAGATGGGGAGACTGCAATTTTAGGTCAAGTTAGAGTAAAAAGGGTATATATATTTTTTCCAGTTAGATCAAAAAGCTAAGAAAGAGGCGGCTGGCACATAACCAAGAATTAACCGTTACTCTCATTCCTTCATGCATGCAATCGGTCAACTCTGGAACTGTCTTACTCTGTATTTCCCACTGCCTATGACCTCCAGTTTTTTAAACGCAGTGTGTCCAGGCATCTCAAAATGAACGGATCGTGAATTTGAGTCTATGTTAGCCTGTCTTTATTTTTTTTCTTGGAGGGAATAACCTTGCGAATTTCTAGCCTTTGGTTCCTTCTTCCTTGCATAAAAAAACAAACAAACTAGAGTCTTACTGGGCCACAAGAAACTGGGAAAATCTTGATCAGGGATAAAAGTAATGACTGAACACAGAAGCACGGGGGGGAAAGGGAGCCAAGGCCCGGGGGTGACCTACATCCACAATAATATATCTTTCTCATGAAGATCGAATAATACAAAAAATATATATATATAATCTCGATACAAAAAAACTGGAACGAAAGTCTGGAAACATCCATGGTACGTGAGTCAATCAGGGACGGAGGGAGGGAGGGAGAAATGGATAAATGTGTGTTTTTGCTGCGGTCATTTTGTGTTAGTCTTTGGCACCTACACCGCTGGGCGACAAACACTACGCGGTGATCAAATGAACACACACACACACACACACACACACACACACACACACACACACACACACACACACACGTCTTAAATACACCCACCCACTCACACACACTTATACTCGCAAAGAAATAACACATATTTTTTTTGAAATAACAAGCACTTAAAGACAGAAATGAAAAAATGCAAAATGAAAATATATAAAAATGAATAACTAAATCCTAATTGTGTGCAGCCACTCTAACAAAAAAAAAAAATGAGTTGTACGGAAAGGTCCTCATAAAATTTCACAAAGCCAAAAATAACTGAAAAATAAAAGGAATGGATATATATAAATGAATCACTAGGAAATCCTATTGTGCGTACTGAAATATGAGAGAGAGAGAGAGAGAGAGAGAGAGATAAACGATGAAAGATAAAAACGGTGGGAAGAACCAGGAGGATTGACACTCTCAGGCTCCTACACTCGCTCTCAGCTGAATAAAATCGGTGGTGGTCGATAGAATTGAATGGCAGAGTTGTTCCCACTATGAGAGGGGTTATTGAGGGCAGTATTAACACCCCCAGCCTCCCATGACCTCTATCACCAAACTGAAATCATCAAACATTAGCTGGTGTAGAAGGTAAAGTTGTCCCGACCATGAGGGAGTTACTGATAAATTGAGAAAGCAAAATAAATATTGTACGAAAGGAAGTCTGAAGCTTTAGACCGAAGGACAAGAAAAGTGAACGTTATTAACTGTTAAGGAGAAAAGGGACGATAACAGAGGATAAAGGAGAGATGGATTAGTGGCATCGTATATTATGCCGACGTAAAAGGAATAATAATCTGTATTCACTGTTCTTAATGTTAATTCTATAATATTTCGTTTACATTTAACATCTTGGTTAAAACACAGTATAAAATAATGACAAGAAATAGTACAAACGCACACAGCTGGCCCGGGTACATCCCCAAAGTGCCAGACCAAAAAGCCCGCAAAGGCCAGCCCAAGACGCCCAGCCCGCCCAAGGACAGCCCAGAGACGCCCACCCAAAACACCTTCAACAGTCACCCCACGAGACCCAACGCGGCCACAGACAGCCCTGAGGTGTCGTGGCAGGGCACCGCCAGCCGCCAGCCCACGCCCCTCAGCGCTCCCGTCATAGAAGTGCTGAATCCGGTGCTCATGACCATCAATGTCTTTGCCATATGCGTGTCCACCGCCGCCTGCAGCATCTCCGCCTACTTCCTCAGCCGCCTCCAGTGTGGCCATTGAGGGAGGAGGCGAGAGGGCCGTGAGGTGGGTGAATAGAAGGGATGGAGCCTCTCGTCTCGCGTCCCATATCCCTTTGCTTCCTGTGCTACCTCCAAGAAGGGATAGACTGGTAGCCCTTTGTCTCACACCCTATCCCATTCTGTTACAACCTTTTCACACGTGGAAATATATCGGTCCCAATACAGGTGAACTCAGGTAGCTTGCAGGCTCTCCTCTCTCGACCCTCCCTCACCCCATCCTTAAGTGGGAGAGAAACTCTTGAGGATAACGATGATAAAACTGATTAAAACACACACATACACGCACACAGCTGAAGCCTTTCTAAACCATACACGCACACACCGCTTACCTAAACCGTATGAAAATAGTTACACATCAAATAACAATGCTCACAAGTTCATCGTCTCAGTGTGAACCTAACATTCTTGAACCTCCCTATAAGACTGGGTTCAGTTCACAAGTAACTGAACTGGCTAATTCACTTCTTGGGCTGGCAGTCTCCTCGGGTATGGAAGCTCCCTCAACACCTCTTCCTTAGCGACTTATCTTGGATTATTATTATACATGTACTCTTCATTGTTACTTCAGTCATTCTAATATTGCCACACTCTGCACATGTAAGGTACAAAAGGATATTAACCAGTTAAATCCAAAAATAAATCGCTAAGGAAAAGGTGTTAGGGAGCATTCCGACCAGGTGAAAAAATAATCGAGTATCGTTACAGAGAATATAATATTGGACATATTTCCATCACATATGCTCGCTGGGTAAGGAAACTCCCTAGCACCTTTTCCTTAGCGATTTATTTTTGACTGCTGTTGATTTTGCTTTGCTGTCGTTGCTATTGTTTTTGTTTTGATGTTGCTGTTGTTTTGTTGTTGTTGCAGCTTTAGTCTCATATCGTCTTTTGTTGAGGATATGTTAAAGAACTGTCTGAGGGAGAGAGAGAGAGAGAGAGGCCATTTCTAAGGTCAAGTAAATTATCTGGAGGTTCTATGAATAAAAACAAAAAAAAACAATTATTCGTCGCGGAGAGTTATTATTTTAAGTACCACCACCATCATCATCATCATCATTTTCTTCTTTTTCTTCATCTTTTTTCTTTTTCTTCTTCGTAGGCTTCTTTTTCTTCTATTTCTTCTCTTCTTCATTTTCGTTATCATCAATACTGTTAATATTTATCTTCCTCCCTCTATTGCTCCTCCTGTTTCTCGTCCTACTCCTCCTCCTCCTCCTCCTCCTTCTCTTCCTCCTCCTTCTTCTTCTCCTGTTGCTCCTTCTCCTCCTCCTCATTACATTTCTTCTTGTCATCCTTTCTTCTTCTCCTTCTCTTCCTCATCCTTTTCTCTCTCCTTTTTCCTTTCCCTAATCCTCGTCTTTCTCATCCTGTTCCTCCCCCCGAGGGTGAAAATACTTCCCCAGTATCCCTGCGTGTCGTAAGAGGCGACTAAAAGGGGCCTGTCTGTCTCCTGTCTTTCTCTCCTTACTGTCCTCTTCTGCTCTTCTGTCCTACCTCTCTTCTTGATATTTCCGCGTTTCTAATTCTTCATTATTCCTTCCTTCCTTCCTTCCTTCCTCCTCCTCCTTCTCCTCCTCCTCTTTCCATTCCTTTTCCTCCCCTCCCCTTCCTTTTCGCTGTTCTTCTCTTCCCATTCCCTGTTCTGCTAGTTCTCTCCCTCGCCACACCTTCTCCTTCTCAAACCCCTATTCATCATCATATTCTTTCCTCGTCTCTCTTCCCACTGCATCTTCTCTTGCTCTCCCTCTTCTTATACCTTCTCCTCATTCACTTCCTCTTTCAACTCCATTTTCTTCTCCTCCGCTTCCCCCCCCCCCTCTCTCTCTCTCATCATCATCATCATCATCATCATCATCATATCCAGCGTCTGAGTCGAGTTCCTCCCTGTGATGAACCAGGGCCTTTGACAATCTCCACTCGTTTTTCATTACAGTAGTTTGTACCCTATCATCCTGCCCCAGAAAGTAAAGTTCTGAATGCAAGACGTCATATACGAGATCAGAAAATTTCAAAATGATTAGGCCATAGATGCAAATGAACGGTGTCCATTAATAGCCGATCAGTATGACGAAAAAGGAATTGAAAATAAAAAAAAGTCACCTAAAGGGTCTCGTATTCCTGTCATTTCCACTGCCCCTGCAAACACTTAGAAATTATTAAGAAGTGAAAATACGTAGCTCAAGGAACGCGCCTCTTTTATTATTATTATTACTATTATTATTATTATTAATATCATGGTGGTGTGAAAGAAAAGGCAAATAATTGAAGTTGGAAAGGAGAGTGCAAGGTCAATTTTTAGTCATCAGTTACTGGCCTGTTTATCTGTCTGCTTATCTGCTTGCTTGCTTGTTTGGTTTTCTCTGATCATGCATCTGTTTGTCTACGTATTCACTGGGCTATCTATTTGTCTATCTTTCTATCTATCAATCTCTTCAGCTAACGACGCGACGCTCTCACACACCCGGAGTTTTGGAATGCTGATAAAAATGTAGAACAGATGTAAAGGAAGAAGATTAATGTTTTTGTAAAGAGTTAAGTCCTTCAGTTTGATTTTTTTTTTCATCTGTGTTCCTAGTATTTTTTTTTTTTTACTTAGAGGGAAAAACACATCTAATAGTGAGAATTTATAGTTTTCTTAAATTCATTCAGTGCTACAGATCTTTCCAAAAATGATTACAATTGTCTTGAGGTACGATTAATAATAATAATAATAATAATAATAATAACGTCCCTGGGCTAAAGATAACAAGCGTCTGTTCAAAATAACATGAACATATCAGAAACAAACGAAATCTTTCAAAATCCATGCAGTCACTATCAACACAGACCCAAAAACGATTATGTTATGCGTAAAACAGAACCACAAACATCACGAGAAATAAGAAAAAGAAAAAAAAAAAGCATCCAGTCCAGAAAAACACTGAACAAGCAAAAAACGCCACACGGCAACCCAAATAAACCATGGCAACTGAGCGTCACCATGGCAACCCAGCTGAACGTCACCATGGCAACCCATCTCAAAGTCAAAAATAGCAACCCAGTAGAACGTCACTATGGCAACTCAGCGAACGTCACCATAGCAACCCATCTGAACGTCACCATGGCAAGTGAACGTCTCAGCTCAAGCCAGAGACAGTGCCACCAGCAGCACCTCACACACGCACCACTAAAATAACTCGATTGATCTCGGGTCATTGAACTTCACGTCCCTCAGATAATATTGGCGCCGCAGCCTCACCTGAAGTTGCGAAATTCTCAACCACGAAAAAAAAAAAAAAAAAAAAAAAAAAAAAAAGCTATCCACATGAGACAGCGGCGCAAAAATGTTAAGATATTAAACGTATGCTATTGTGAGCGGCCAGAAGTGTGCTACGCGAGAGGCCTGACCAGCGCGGGAATGGTCGCTCCCCTGACGACATTTCAACACACCACGATGTCGACTGGCTGGCTGGCTCCTCATGAGAGTTGGGGGGGTTTTGGTGGAGGTTTTATGAGTCTCGGGAGTTACATAAGAGGTGCAGCGATCATATAATACAGCCATTGCGTCAGACACATGAAAAATGAAGGAAAGAAAATTCAGTGATACTTGAGAACTGCCAACAATTATACTTACGCCCATAACACCAGTGAATGTATATATCACATACATAACAAAACACAGAGTTCGTCTGCTAAGAAGAGCTGGCAGTCATATTTTTTGTAAGCTAGAAGTTTATATATGCCATCGATCATAAACACACATTACGAAAAAAATAAAAAATAAAACACAGCAACCACATTATCAGATAATAAGCAATAAGTAAAACATAGACTTATATAAGAGGTGCCAGACATCACATTATACCTATTACGATAAAATGAAACGAGAAAAAAAATTAAGATACAGTACACAGTTGTGAGAGAAGTTTCTAGGGATCGTATACTGCAGCAATAATAAAAATTTGCGATAAAAACATAGATACATGAAAAGTTGTTATTATCACATCAAAATTATGTGCAAACTGTTTATGCTACAATAACATACGTGTGATAAGTAAATCAATCAGTCTATGTCCATCTATCTATCTATCTATCTATCTGTCTATCTACCTACATCACATGTAAGAGGTTAGCCACTTAGAATTGACAGCGATCATATGAGACCAAGAAAAACACCGAACGCTTAGGAATTACGCAAGAAGTTACACCGAACACAACATAGCAGAGCGTAATAGGAAAGTGGTATACTATAGCAATGAAAACTAACATATGCCAGAATACAGAAGACAAAGGCTGGTGTTGGGATTATACTGAACAGAGAAATGGACAAGTTACAGTAATTCAGAATACGTATGGGCAAGAGACAGACCTACGTGCGTGACAGTATTTTGCATGACGGAAAAAAAGAAAAGGAAAAAAGTCACCTCCTGGAGACTCAAATCGTTGCGCCTGAAGGAAAGACGACGCCCCTACTCAAGTCCTCTGCCGTTAAACCACCAGACAATTTTATATATACCTTAAAAAAAAAAAATGGTTGCTGGTAAATCAAAGGTGACAGGAATCATGTGAAATTTGCAGTGCGGAATGGATCTACTGATTATGAACCTGTTGGATGAAAATAAAAGTCTGCAACGATCATTACGATAAGAAAATTATAAACGAAAAAGTATTAAATAAAGACCTGCATGGATAATCTGCTACAAAATACACCAATACGTTCAAACTGAGAGAAATCCATGAACGGCACAAGTAGGACTATTTAACGCCGGTGTCTAGGCGGAAAATGTGTGGTAGTTCCCTTCATGCTATCAGTTAAAGTCTCTCTCTCTCTCTCTCTCTCTCTCTCTCTCCCGCAGTAATCAAAGTACAGTCCAAAATTCAGCCAACAATTGGTAACGTCTTGTACTTCATTATTGTCGTTAAGACCAACAAGGCTAAAACACGAACCCAGTAACCTTGAATATACAGACTGACAGTGTACCCGAACCTGCCTTAAAATAATCACGGGCATATCATAAAACATGTGTAGTTTTAACATTCATATTGTACATTCTGAAAGTGAACATATATATCATTACATGCAATTTTCTTTTATACTCTGTCGCCTCATTTCATTAGTACCGTTGCGTGACTCGTTAAATAATGTTGAATATATAGTTCTACTCTGGAGAAAAATAGATCGCTACCCATGCATGACGCGAAATGAAAACAAACGTATTCTATGGAGTTACTAGATCATGCACAAATTTGCAGGTAACAGATTCAGACCGTAATGTGATATACAGGAAAATATGCATAACATGGGCTACATAAATGATGACAATGATCGTGTGTTATACTCATTATGAAAAACCTTATGCATAAAGCAGGGGATGTAAAGCAATTTTTTAATCTATGCAACTGAATCTGCACAAGAGCTAACGAGCCTGTTTCCGAGATTTGCTTACCACACACTATGAGAAAGCCGATCTCCAGCGGCTTTCAAAGATTACTACGTGGGCACCAACATCCACCAATCCTGTAATAATATCCTACTAATACCACATTCAAACTGGTGCTGATATATTACCTGGGGTGCTTTTACGACTTGTTACTTTGGGTCATATGAAAAAAAGTAAAATCTGTAATACTGAATTCAATCCACCCGCTCTTCCCTGTAACAGATGGAACTGAACCAGCGACCTCAAAGCCCACAGCCTAACTCTGTCCACTCCCTCACTACCTCATACTATTACACGAAGTTAAGAATATTCTGAATGGCGTCATCATCATCATCATTACCCTATTTTCCACAAATGCCTGGGGTTGGATGGGTCCAGAAACAAAAGCAGGAAAGCAAAAACCGAATGCTTTTCACTCACTACTCAAATCTTCGAAATTCTAGGCTTCACCTCACACATGCAGCGATTCCCTTAAAGTTTATGTCCATCTAGCAATCTATCTATAGCCAGACACCATAATCCCGTGGCTACTTGTCATTGAGCAAGTTGTTTTACAGGGAGGGGCACTAACCCTCCGCCAACCCACTTACTGACAAGTAGGGAACACGTTGGGTTGAGAGGAAACAGGGGAAATCCAGACTATAGAGGGTAAGAAAGGAGAGGTATAGTCAGGTAGGAAGGTGTGGCAGGCAGGCAGGATGGAGGGCTGTGCAGTAGAGATGGCAAAGCAGGAGAGGTGGGGAGCTGGGACATACAGAAACCAGGTCAGAAGAAAAGGGATGAAACCAGGGTGAGGAACATGTGGAAAAACCGAGCCTTTGTGAATGAACACAAAACAATGGGTTGGCAAGAAAGGTGCTGGAGGAGAGTGACCACGATAACCTGCATTGGGTGGACACAGTGTGTAAAAGCTGAGTACGCAAAGTGGACGAGGCGTGTATGGAGTGTGTAAAATGAGCAAACTAAATCGGCAGGTGTGTGTAGGCTCAGGGGTGGCTAAATGTGTGCAGTGGGTACTTAAAGTGTGCCATGCGAAACGGCAGATGGCAGAGAGAGAGTGGGTAAGATGCATGAGCAGTGAGTGTATGATTAATGGGCATTAGATAAGTGGGCACAGAGTTCATGGGGGCTGTGTAAGAAGAAGAATTAGTCGGAGTTAACACTGTCTAGCTAAGGTGTTTAGAATAAGAACTACAAAGAGTGGCTGGAATAACAGCTGGACACGGTAAATATAAATAGGATGTGCAATGTGTAAAAACAGTGAAACAGTGTGGAACAGAAAAGAAGGTGCGAGCGTGTAAAAAAAAAAAAAAGTTGCGTAAAAAGAGTTGGGAGGAAGTGCAGAGGAGGTTTGCAAGAAGAAAGGGCTGTGTGTGTGTGTGTGTGTGTGTGTGTGTGTGTGTGTGTGTGTGTGTGTGTGTGTGTGTGTGTGTGTGTGTGTGTGTGTGTGTGTGTGTGTGTGTGTGTGTGTGTGTGTGTGTGTGTGTGTGTGTGTGTGTGTGTGTGTGTGTGTGTGTGTGTGTGTGTAATATTAATGGGTACAAGATACTAAAGCCTTGATGCCGACGACGTGTATTTATCTGGCTTATTCTTGTTACTGTCAAACATTTATTTTAATTTAGCTGAGGCGAGCCCTTTCAACACTCGTAGCGAAGAAGTTAGTGGTGGCTGTATCTAACCCCTCCGGTTCGAAAGCCAATCCTAAGCTTAATAAAACCATGCAGAAAGAGCAAGAGTAAAATCGAAATGACGTTCCCTGGGTAAAGAAGCTGCGTGAGGCAGGGTGAGCAACTGAGACGGCAAGTGTGTAAAAAGCGTGAGCTAAAGGAGTGAGCAGAGTGTGTGCAGTGGGTGTAGAAGGTTGTGTATAAGAGAACAACTAGGCTGGATGTATAGAAGTGTGTGGGTGTGCATACTAATGAATACAGCATGAAGAAGATGTGTGTAAGATGTGCAGACACGAGGTGGCAATGTGCAGATGACAGTTTAAATGACGAACTGAGCAGGACTTAAAACATAGAGTAGAGAGTGTGCGAGAGGGACAGTGTGTAGAAAGGTGTGTACAGATGGGTTGGCAGAATGTGTTGCCTACGCAGAAAGGGATGGTTAAGAGGAGGTTAGGAATGACTGAAGAAAGAGTGTAACATTTATGTGTAGGGGTGAGAGAGGATATGATAGGAGTTTGCAGGGTAGACGGAGGGTGTGTATCAGATTAGTGAGGTAGTGTGTAGTGTGTGTCCATATGGAAGTGTGTAGGGTGTACACATGTAATATCCTCACCACCCAAGTCCACCTCATCCCACCCAAACAAACCCCTACTCGCCCACACCCCTGTCGCCGCAACCCAACCTTGTCTCAACCCACTCCACTCACCCCAATCCATCCTCACTCACAACAACCCTCTCTCACTAACCTCCACTCACCCTAACCCATACCTACTCACCCCAACCCACCCCCACTCACCCCAACCCACATCCACTCACCCCAACTCACACCCAATCATCCCAACCAATCCCAGTCACCCCAAAGTATCCAAAACTCACTCTAACCCATCCCTACTCACCCAATCCCCACCCAATCACCCGACCCAATCCCATTCATCCCAAGTCAACCCCACTCGCCTCACCCCACCCTCTAAACCCACCCAGATCTCCTCCAAACCATCCTTATTCACCCCAGCTTACTCCCACTCAGCCCGACCCATCCCCACCCACCCAGCCCACACTCGCCCACACCCTCTCACCCCAATCACTCCATCTCACCCCCACTCACCCCACTCAAGGCCCCTGCCGACTTTCCCTTAACCACTGAAACCCAATTTTAATCCCCATAAACATCCGACCTCGGTGTTCGTGGATTACAGAGAACACAGTAAAAATGGCGGCCAGATTGTTACCGCCCTCACCTGTACACAAAAACACTAATTAAACTCACTGATAACATCGGCAGGTAATTAAAGACCAGACACTACCTCTCCCGGGCTCCTATGACTCACCTGGAGCTCAGTAAAGTCACCTGGCGCTCGCGTGCATAGAGTAGTAAAGCTGTCCTACCTATGAAAAGCTTACAGGTGACCATATTAATTCTCTCAGGGTCCTATGACTCCCACTTCGCAAAATAAAGCAGTCTAAAGTTAGCCTGAATAAAATACTAGAATTATCCCAATCATGAGAAGGCTACCTACGGTCTTTCGTACATTACACCTCCTCAGAATTAAAACTGTTTATTTCGCAGACCGTAAATTTTGACGCTATAAAAAAAAAAAAAATTTAATTAGAAACAATATTTATCATAAACAAGTCTAAAAAAAAAAAAGATATATTACTTCACACCATAAACAGACAAAAAATAAATTGGAAAGCAGAATTCTATACCCCCACCCCCTTGCCTCCGTTATTACGAAACTTTTCAGATTGGGGACACACATGTAATATAAATTCCGAATAACGAACGATTTAAAATTTCGTGAACAGCAAAAAACGCGAGAAGCGGGAGGGGGGGGGGGGCGAAAAAAAAAAAGACGGAAAGAGGAAAGAGAGTTTCAAGGCCGCCCCGAAACACGAGGAAACTGAGCCTTAAGACCAGGGTCCCTAAGAGCGATTTTGGTCTCCACGCTTGTACCTGGTGTTGGGTGTTATATCCAGCTCACATTCCGGCGTTAATTCCCAGTACAACAGGAGAGAGAGACAATGAGAGACGGGGAATTGATCAGCATAGCCTTACCTCTGTCATACCGGGACCGATGTGCAACCTGTATTTAAGGAGGTGGGAAAAGAGGCCATAGAAGGAAGAGAGAGTCATGTGGAGCTGGAGAAGAGAGAGAGAGAGAGAGAGAGAGAGAGAGAGAGAGAGAGAGAGAGAGAAACTTCTTCGTAATTCAAGATCTTCCTCAGCTGAATAACACTGCCCCCTACTGCAATAAAAACCTTACCTCTCGTCCTCGTACTGAACAGGTTAATGAGCTAGAATCCGTTTTCTTGGGGGTTAAGGAAACTCCGCAACACCCATTCCTAAGCGATTTATTTTGCTTATCACCCCTTGCTATCCCTCTTCTGGCATTTAAATCACTCAAACACCACCATACTCAACATCAATAACATAAAAATTGATATTAACCAGCCGTATCCAAAAATAAATCGCTAAGGAAGAGGTGCAACGGAGCTTTCATAATCGAGGAGGATATGGCACGCAGAATCCATTATCTTTCCTCTGAACGCCGATGTTACCCCATAGAGGAAGCTAAAATATTACTCTCACTCTCAGCCAGAACAGCATACCATTTTATGCACCCAAACTCGACTGGGAGACATACAGAGTTGAAAGTCATAAACGTTACTGCTTCTCCCCATATATATTTCACACACACACACACACACACACACACACACTCTTTCCCCATCCCTCTCACAAGTTCACTCACTCTCTCGCTTTCACTCTCTCGTCTTCATTCCCTTTCACTGCCCAAGATTTGTATGGGCAGACTTTGGCAAACATTCTTATAATTAACTGTGACTTGGAAGTATTTACGTCTTCTCATTGGTACCTAAATAAAAGTTAACATTCTTAGGCATTTTTTCTTCTTACGGCCATTTTATTACGAGTGAGTAAGCGAAAACATAAGCAAGACCGTAATTTCTGATAGACATTGATGGAAAACCCGTAAGTGTTAGATGTTTTCAGCCACATCATCATCATCATCATCATCATCATTATCATCATCATCCCATGCTTTAGAAATAATGTTTACACTCTCAGTTTTCATAATATGGTCGTTAGTCTGAGTCTGAAACATTCTTGAGAAGTGATTGGTCTTACTTTCAATCTGTATCATTCTTCGGTATACCTTACTCTCACTCCCACCTTGCTCTTCACACCTTTGCTCACGTGAGGTAATGAATTGTTAACCTGTATCTCCCACAGCAGAGCCGCTTGGAAAATACCCGACATTTTCATTATTCTTTAAGAGTTGGGAAGAGATGTATGCAGTGTTATCTAAGTGACTGACAATATTTTAATGTTGGTGGAGGTTACCATCTAGTCCACAAGCATCCCCCTCTGACACCCACAGACACTATCAGAACTAACGCAACAGGACTCTCAAAGACAAGCAACAATCTCATTCACAGAGAAATAGTACAAACTCTCACTGACAAAGAGGCTACCAAAACTCTTACAAGCAGAGACAGCAACACATTCACAAGCAGAGACAGCAGGACTCTCACTCACAAGCAGAGGCAGCAGGACTCTCACTCACGAGCAGAGACAGCAGGGCTCTCACTCACAAGCAGAGGCAGCAACACTCTCACTCACAAGCAGAGGCAGCAACACTCTCACTCACAAGCAGAGGCAGCAACACTCTCACTCACAAGCATAGGAAACAACAATCTCACGCTCGAAAAAAAAAACTCACTCACAAGCAGAGGCAGCAACACTCACGTACGATCATTAAGCTTTTATATGCACACGTGTTAAGACCAGAGACCTACTATCACACACACACACACACACACACACACACACACACACACACACACATACATTGGAGACCCCACACAGTTACAAACCATTAAAAACAGCGAAGAAGGCCGCGTGTAGAGAATAACACACTTGTAGACAGTTATGGACGTACCGCCACATTCTAAGGCACTTTTTCGACGATTATGAATTTCTCTTTTTAACTCTGCTATCTCCAGACGATTTTATTCAGCACTGGAGAGATTTTAAGGCCTGGAGGGGTTAAACAGAGCCTTTAGGAACCCCTTCTCTACGGGGTGGGCTGGCGGGGCTCTTCTAGGCATGATAAGGTACAGCAACGCGTCACCTATGTCAGTGAGATAGGCTTTCAAATCTGATGGCGTATTCTGTATTAAAAAGGATATTTAACATCCACTTGAATACTTAGCGTCAATATTCAGAACAAATCGGAAAGGGAAAGGAGTTACGAATCTCCATAACCAAAGAATACGATCCCTAACATGCCTAAAAAGCTTGATATACTCCGCCCACTTTAAGCTGGAGCAGATTTTCGTCCTTTTGCAGCCTATTTCCTGTCGCTCAGTGGCTGAATATGTCACTACTATGCCTGTACATCCTTCCCAGAGCACTTCTTCGTGACTAGCACCATATTCTACAGTTAATCTCATGCTATGGCTCAGTATTTAAGACGGAGAGATGGTAGTTTTAGGCCAAGTTATCTCTCTCTCTCTCTCTCTCTCTCTTAATTCTGGCGCCCGGCCAGACGATTATATATTATTTAAGGACGATATGTTGTGGAAAAAATAATGAAAGCTACACCTAACACCTCAAATTAAAAAAAAAAACCTTAAGGTGAATGAAATCGTCTGGAGTTAGTATTAAAAAGAAAAATACGAACTAAAAGCACTATGCCGATAAATATTTGGAAGCTCATGTGCACTTTAACTCCCACATATGTACGTATTTTCTGTGCAACTTGGCATGTGTGTATTATTTTCATGTGCACTTTTCACTGTGCGAGGTTGTGTACGAAGAACATCGGGTTTTATGTATAACCTTGCGTGCGTCGCGATTGTGTAAGTGTAATATCGAGCTGATGTGTGTGCGTGCGTGTGAATGGCATGCCTGAGAGAGAGAGAGAGAGAGAGAGAGAGAGAGAGAGAGAGAGAGAGAGAGAGAGAGAGAGAGAGAGAGAAGGGGGGGGGGTCTTTTTACCGTCATATCAACAATCATCAGCAACAGATTCAACGCTATAAGTAGCACGAAGTCTGATCAGCTGTGTTTACTTTCTACCCTGCCTTACATACTGATGGAAATTTATCTATCACCTAATCTGTATCTTTAAACCATTATAGAGTCAAGAAGAGCAATTTTGGATTTTTCTGAATGTCATTTTATTTACCATTCTCATTTTTCTAACCACGAATTTAATATCTCGCTTTTCCGTACTTGAATTTCTACTTTCTATTACAACTGATCATATTTTTATTGGTGTTCGTGTCTTAATTTTTTCTGTTTTCCTTTTGTTGGGTTTTATTTTCTTTATTCCCATTTCCTATATTGTTTTTCTCCATTTCTTTCCATTTTCTTCTTCTTGGATCTCATTTTCTTTATCTGCTTCCTATCCCTCTTACTGTTCTCTCATTTTCTTTCCTTCTTTCTTTGATGGATATTATTTCCGTCCTTCACTTCTCATCTCCCTTACTGTTCTTTCCCTTTCATTTCTCTTCTTCCTTCATTTCCCATCCCCATCACTCTTCATTCTCCTTCATTTTCTCATCTTCCATTTTGCTGAATCTCATTTTCTTCATTCGCTTCTCATTCTCCTTAATGTTCACTTTCTTTCATTTCCTTTTTTCTTTTTTCCTTCACTTCCCACCCGCCTCAGGGTTCTCTCTCATTTTCATTTTGTCTTCCTTTTTGCTGGATTTAATTTTCTTCCTTCACTTCCCATTCCTCTTACTGTTCGATTACCACAATCTGTAAAATTTCTCTCCCTACAGAAATATTACTCGGCATTTCAACCCGGCGACGTTCATAATAAGTCTGACGGAGGAACGTGTGGTGGGTTTGGAACTGTGTGGTTGTCTACGTAATTATGTAGCTACCTGTACCTATCCCATGACGTCCTGTTGTTGTCGTTGGGGCACCAGTGAAGACTTGGCCACTTCCCTCCACCCGTCCCTGTCCTTCCCCGCTCCCTGGGACTCCGCGACCCTCATTCCTGTCCATTTTGGGGCGTTGTCTTCCTCTTCTCCTCTCTCTGTCCCCCTCTTCTCCGCTTCCCTCTCACTGTTCCTTGTAGGACTGTTTTTGCGAGGCCTCTTGATCGAGAAACATGCCCATACCATTACAGCTTCCACTCTTTAACAACAGTGAGAGGGTCATCATGAGGTCCTATTGCATTTTCAACCATCGGGCGGATTTCCTGGTTAGTCACATGGTCTGTGTGGTGAATGCCCTGTACTTTCCTGCAGCATCGCGTTTCTGTTGCCAAGATTTTTCGTTGCAACTCTGCTGTGAGTGTCCACGTTTCACAGGCATATAGGAACACACATACGTACGTAAGTGTGTTCCTATATCTATGTTACGACAGGGAACAGGTCGTAGATGTGTTTCAGTATCAACGTACGGTAGCCTATACTCTAGCCCTCTTACGCCCTGATGCAGTGAGCGTCGCTGTTGGTATTTTTATAACAATGAAACATACAGGCCCACTGCATTTGACCTGAGTCTTCAAAACCGCGAAATGTAACTTGAATACAATAACCTAACATCAGGAACTTAATTAGTGACTTATAATTCAATTCATAACTTACGAACTCAGCCACCGCCACTGTTATTACTTACCATGACTTACTGAGTGCCTCGCTTTAACACGATTACGATACCGATTGTCACGCTACTGACGGCCTACTTCCCCCGTGACTCGCACATTATTAGCACAATTTATCGCAACCAGGTAGACAGGTGAAATGGAAGAGTACGTGAGGGACGGCGTCTTACAGTGCGAGGATAAAGAAACACATTTATATCCATCTGTCTTCGTGGTAGGGAAGGGAAATTTGATCCTTTATCCAACCCTTCGACTTGGAAAAATCTCGCATCAGCTGAATAAAATCGTCTGGAGAGATCTGGGACAAAAGATAAGCTGCGTCCTGGTAGTGAAAGGGTCGATATGAACATGTCTGATTTACGCCGAGGAAGGCAATGGGAGAAAAGGAATATAACTTAAGATTTTTTGCATTTATGACCGTTTTAGTGCTATTAACCTTGCTTTTTCCCCCTTAAGAGGCTGTGGCGTGGGAGCAGAATACCAGATACTTGTACTTTGCGACTTAAAGATGTGGTGATGATGTGTTGGAGATCGTAGTGAGGTGGAAATTGCTGGGTGATAATGTTAATATGTGATTTACTGTTAGCCTGTGCACTGCCTCTCTCAAGTTCCTATGACTCATTGTTAGTTATGTAAAATTGTCTGCCTTCAGCTGGAGGAAAAAAAAAAAAAAAAAAAAAAAAAAGCTGTCCTTACAATGAGACACTTACTGGGAGATGGTCAAAAATGAGCTACTGCTACTACTACAACTACTAATACAACTACTACCACTACTGCTACTACTACTACTACTCTTGCTGCTGCTGCTGCTGCTGCTACTACTACTACTACTACTACTACTACTGCGACGACGACTGCTGCCACTACTACTACCTTTACTACTACTACTACCACTACTGTTACTATCCCAAGAGTTTTCAGGTACGGGTCTGAATCTGCTTTCTTAACCCTTTCAGTACATGGGATGTCTTGCGGATTGAATAAAGAAATACGAGGATTAGCGATAACATTTCCTAGGTTACCCAAGGACTTAATACGCAATGAAATGAACGTCGATACGCAAAGATAAATGATTGCAATACGGCCTTTCCATGAGAAGAATGAGGTTACTGAGAAAATAAGAGTTAAAACATTACTAACCAAGAAAAACTGTGTATACAAATCGACACACAGACACACAGACTCATGATTACAATGGTCTGCACAAACACACTGATCAACAAACACACATCAGTATACAGACAAACTTAATGATTACAGTAGTGCCCCGTCCTCTGCACTGGAGGGGCGGGGAGAGGGGAGAGGGGAGAAAAAAAGGGGCGATAAAAATACGTGAGTTGTGTGGAATATTTGTAAAAACGATTCACCGCTTCTTTAGGTGGGTCTGGCCGGAAGCTGGCGAGGACGGCAAGGGAGGGGGAGAGAGGGAGGGAAGGAGATGGAGGGAGGAGGTAGAGAGGAGATGGGGGAAGGGAGGGAGGGGATGGAAAGGCCGGAATGAGGATACGGGAGGAGTGTGAATGTCTGGGGAGGAGAAAAGGTAGGAGGGAATGGGTGAGGAAGGGCGGGTGGATGGTTGGCTGGGGATGAAGGAAGGAGAGACAGAAGCCCCGGAATGAATAAGGGAAGAGAAGAAGAAGGAAAGAGGGAAAAGGGAGATGGAAATGGAAGGGACGGAGGGGAAGTGGAATGGCAGAAAGGAAAAAGGAAAATGAGACAGTGATTTGAGAAGGAACGGAATGGAAAGGGAAAGAAAGAAGAGGAAGAAGACAGAGGTGGAGGGAAATAAAGGAAGGGAGGCGGACATGAGGCGGGACTAAATGGCGGAAGGGGAGAAAGAACTGAAGAAGGAAAAGATAAGAGGGGAGAGAGGTTTGGGAGGGAGTAAAAGGAAAAAATGAGACGAAAGGAAAAGTATAAGATAAACTGGAGAGGTGTGTAGGGGGAGACGAAAGTGGGGGAAGGTGAATGGTAGGGGTTAGTGGAGCTGCAGGAGGGACCATTAGGAAGGGAGGGGAAGAGGGGGGGACAGTGTGTGTAATGAGAATGTCGAGGGGAAGCACCGGAGCTGAGTGAGAAGGAGGACAGATTATGATGCAGAAAGATATTTGAGAACTTTATAATAAAAGAGAGTACATGAGGTATAAACAAACTCGTAAATTATAGAAGTTAGTTTTGATACAAGCGTCTTTCATTTTCCATCACGTGTTTCAGTCGTGACAGATACTGGATTTTTGTCTTTCCCTTTGCGATCCCATGATTAATACGTCGGCCGTAAGACGATGGGGAAGAGGGGTGGAGGTATGGGGGAAGGTGGGAGGGGAAAAGCAAGGGAGAATGGTCAGGAACAGAGATGGGGGTCGAGGAGAGGGGATATAAGGGAGCGAAAAGAGGAAGAAGGTAACTATATACAGTGGGTGGAGAGGCCAGGGGATTAGTGTTGTGGAGAAAGAAGAGAAAAATCTGGCTAAAGGGATCGAGGAAGGGAGAAGGTGTGTAATGAAGAAACGAAAGGAGGAAAACTCATGAACTGGGATGAAGTACAAGGAAAGGGGGTGTGACAGGCTAGAAGGAAGGAACAAAGGCAAGGGGGGAAGGGAGAGGAGACAGGAGAGATGATGAAAAGGGAGAGGAGACAGGAGGGATGATGAAAAGAGTGAGAAGGGGAGAAAAAGATGGAATTATGACGTGAGGGACGAGGGAAGTGGGAGATACTAAGGTGAACTGGGAATAATAGGAGAAAGAGGAGGAGGACGAGGAAAAAGCGGGAGTAGAGGAAGTTAGGAGCGGTTTATGAAAGCCAAAACAGGTGACAGATGGGGAAAAGAAGAAAAGAAGAAAGTAGTGCAAGGAAAGGTTAAAAAACAGAGAGATGGTGGGAGTTAGGGAAGAGAAATGGAGATGCAAACAGAGGGGGAAATGAAAAGTAGGGTGGCAGGTACCTTTCACGACTGGGCCACTGCAGAACCGAACCTTTCCACTGCGGAGTACGCCATGCCTTACCACGCAGGCGGGCTTAATTCAGGCTGGGATTGGGGCTGGCATTCACAAGGTCTTTCCAGCCCAGTTATTCCAGCCACAGACTCGAACGCCAGACCTCATCATTAACCCTTTCAGCACTATGACGTGTCAAATTTTACTCTCATTGCCACCACGTGAATTTACTAAGAGAGACTTATTTAACCCTTTCAGTCCAGTGGCGTCTTTTACGTTTTATGGTTCCTCAAGACGGCTTTACATTTCCTTTATCTCACAAAGGTCTCTCGGGCTGAGGGAGTTACTGAAGGGGATATCTAAAGCTGTCCTTGACCTGCGTAAAATCCATCCGTAAAGGACAAGTATAAAGCTCAGACATAATCGGAGAGACGAGGCTAAGGCAATGCACAGTCTCTCAAATTCCAAAACTTCCTCTCAAAATGATTCTAAACTTTGGCGAAGGTTAAGTGGAATGAAATGTCTTTGTGGTGTCAGATGTTTAAAAAAAGAAAAAGAAAATAGGATGGAGTGGGGTAAAAGGTAGGAACTCTGAAACAGTGTAGAGGGTAGCCGGAGAAGATCTGAGGTGGGTAAACAGAGATGAGGGGAAGGATTGGGAAGGAAAGAGGAAAAGAGTGGTGGTGGTGTGCGGGGGGAAGGAAAAGGGAGGAGGAAGAGGAGAAAGGAAGTGGAGGTAAGGAGGAAAAGGAGGACAAGAGGAAGAGAGGGTGAGGGAAGAGAAAGGGAGAAAAGTGAATGGGAGGAGAAAAGGAGAGAAAGAAGAGGGGCAGGAAAGAAGGAAGAAGAGGAGAAGGGAGGGAAAAATAGAAGTGAAGAAAGAAATGAAGGGGAGAAGGAATAAGATAGGGAGAAAGAGAAAAAAGAGGAAGGGAAAGGCGGAACAAGAGGAGAATAAGAAAGAAGAGGAGGAGGAAGAGAGAAGAGAAGGAAGATACATAAAAGAAAGAATCGGGTGAAGACGTGGGAGGAGAGCGTGAGATGGCAGAGTAACGGAGATGAGAGGCAAAAAGAGGCAGAATGAGAGAGAGAGAGAGAGAGAGAGAGAGAGAGAGAAAGGACTATGCATATACTGTATATTGTAGTGTGTGTGTGTGTGTGTGTGTGTGTGTGTGTGTGTGTGTGTGTGTGTGTGTGTGTGTGTGTGTGTGTGTGTGTGTGTGTGTGTGTGTGTGTGTGTGTGTGTGTGTGTGTGTCCTCTTATGTCTCTGTACTGAGCGAAACAGGAGAAAAACAACAGAAAATGGAAAGTACAGGGACAGGTGTGGAGGGGTGAGGGCAGGTGAGATGATGAGGTAATGGAATGCAATTAGCGATGGGAAGAAAGCGAGAGTGAAAGGTGTGAGAACCCTTGTAGCACTTACCTGATGCCGCCTCACCTTTTTACACACTCCCCTGCAAACGTCGGTATTTTCTTTTCCTTCGTTTTTGCAGATCAGTGTGGGTAATTACGGCCTGCAGGGGAAGTGTGGCAAGGTGGGGAAAAAGATAGGGGGGAGGAAGTAGGACGTGGTAGGCAAGGTCGCAGGAAGGTAGCTGGGGTAGAGAAGGTAAAGAGGAAGAGAAGGCAGGGAAGGAAGCAGGGAGGAGATATGGAGGGAGAAAATGCAGGGAAGGAGGTAGAGAGAAGGGGAGACGGGAAACGAGGCAGGGACGTTGCAGGGAGGAGGCAGAGAGGCTGGAATAGGGTAGAGAGGAAGGGAAGGAAGGAGAGGCAGGGAAGGTGGCAGGTAGGAGAGAGGGTAGGAGGACGAGGAGGCAAGGAGGAGACAGAACAGGAGACAGGAAAAGATAATACAGGCATGAGAAGTCAAGCGTGGCAAAAATTAATGAAGGAATGTGAGAGAAACAGAGGCATTAGGAAGAGAAGGAGAGAGATAACTGAGGAAGGAAGAGAAGGAAGAGAGAGGGAACGATGTGGGAAAGAGGGGAAGGGCAGTGGAAATAGGGAGAAGAGTAAAAAGGAAGGATGGACGAAGGAAAAGAGAGGGAAACAAGTATTAAGAAAAATGAAGAATGGTGGGGACAGTTAGGGGCGACGAAGGAAAATAGGTAGCAGTGGATAATGAGTAACAAGGGAGAAGGAGGAATAACAAAAGGGAGAACAAGGCAACTGAAGAAGGAGATGTTGACTTGCAATGAGGCAGGGCGGGGTGAGGCAGGGCGGGATGAGGCAGGGCGGGGTAGGGCAAGGATGAGGAGGGCGGGGTGAGGCAGGGAAGTACTGTTACCTGAGGGCCACACAGCGGTCCTGACAGCTACCATGAGAGGTGCAGTGCTGACATCTTCACTACCCCCCCCCCTCCCTCTCTCTCTCTCTCTCACTTTTTATGTAACTTATTAAATACTCTGCCTTTTGCATTCATATCTTTAAATTCCTTCTCCATTCTTCTTCCCCTTTCTTCCCACTCACTTCACCACCTGCATCTTTCTCCTCTCGTATTAATTTTGCAATCTTTCGTCTCCTGTATCTCTGTGGATCTTTTTCATTAGCTCTTTACCTCCCTTTTCCTCACGCAAATGTCTCCCTATCTCTTATCTTTCCCTCTCTTCTCCCATTTCTCACCTTAATTTACCTCCGCCTTTGTCTGTTACCTGTTCTACGGTGGCTCTACCTTATTCTCTGCGACAAGGAGAGTATGTTTTCACTCTTTTTTCTGTTTGTTTGTTTGTTTGTTAGCAGGATTACTCAAAAACTAAAAGAGAGATATGGACCAAATTTGGTGGGGAGACAGCCCATGTCCCAGGGAACAATCAGTTAACTTTAGGCACAGATCCGAATAGCATTACAGATTCTAGATCCGAAAAACACTTTTTGCGAAACTAATACGTGACGAGAAAAACAAACCCATTATGAAGAGTGGTTTGGAAATTACGTTGTCCTTGTCGGAGACATGTGCTCCACTGAGTGCCCCTCTAGTCTTGTTAGTATTATCTCTACATTCTCTTCCATGTTCTGTTTCATGATCTATTACCTACGCCAAGGAAGTTATGTTTTTGCCGTTGTTGGTTTGTTTGTCTGTTGGCAGGATTAATCAAAAAGTTAAGAACGGATTTTGTTGAAATTTTTTGGAGGGACAGGGTATGGCCCAAGGAACAATCCATTAGATTTTGGTGGTGATCAGGATCATCATCCGGATTCAAGAATTTTTAGTTCGTTTGTCCACACGATATCTCCAAAAGTTATCAATGAATTTCAATTTAATTTTGTGGAAGGGTGGGCCACAGGCCAAGAAAGAAATGATTAAATTTGGAGGCGGATCCGGATCCGGATCCTGCAATGGCACTGACGAAGGTATGCGCTCTCTAAGTGCTTTCTATCTATACTTTATTTCTATTTAGATTATCACTTTTATCATTATTCTCTTCCTTGTTTTTTCCACCCATCTATACTATACTATACTCTCTCTTTCTCTCTCTACTTCCTCCACCCTTTCCTCCCTCCCTCCACACCCTTCCCCCTCCTTCCCACGTTCGTTCCATATACCAGTTTCTTGTTTCGTCTCTCTCACTGTCCCGTTTTAGGCACAATGGAATACCTCCTGTTTTTTCTGCCTCCCTCGCCTCCCCACCTTCTTCCTGTTCCTCTATAAGACATATATTTCTTGTCCTCTTAGACAGTCTCACTTTCTTTTCGCTGTCGTTTCTTCTCGCATCGTGATTTTTTTTTTTTTTTTTTAGTGTCAGTAGCAGTCGAAGGAATAAGAATAATAAAAATAGTAGTAGTAGAAGTAGTAGTTGCAGTAGTATTAGTAGCTGTTGTTGATGTTCTTGTTACTGCTGTCGCAGTAGTAGTAGTAGTAGTAGTAGTAGTAGTAGTAGTAGTAGTAGTAGCAGCAGCAGTAGTAGTAGTAGTAGTGATAACAACAACTACTACTACTACTACTAGTGATTTAAATAATAATAATAATAATAATAATAATAATAATAATAATTTCATTCATTCATTCATCATCCAATCCTGTGTTGCCCCACGAGAAGCGTAGAAGCCCGGGGCTAAGCAAGTTGGTCCTGACTTTTAAGATGAGAGTGACCAGCCTCACTTATCCCTGAGTGGCATTACCTGAGCAATAAATCCCAACCATCCCTTGGATATAGACCTGCACAGGCTCAATCCCATTGGAGCACCTTAATTACCCACTAAACTACCAGTCGCTATAAATATAATAACAATGATAAAGAATAAAAAATGATAATAACAGTTTGCTTGCAGTACACAACACAAAGATTACAGGAATGAGAAAAGCAGTGTGCCTACAGGAAACACGAGGAGGAAATGAAGGAGGGAAAAAGAGGGAAGTTGAAGGAATTCAGCGGGGGTGTAGGTGTATATGAGGGAGGCTGGGGTGGAAAAGAGGTGTCACTGAACTGGGACAGATATGCATGGAAATTCTCTCGTCAAAGTCATTACTCACTGTCTGCGGCGTTAGACAACAGACAGACAACTGAGGAGTGCAAGATGATAAGCAGAAGGAATATAAGATAATGCTGAACAGAAAGGAATACAAGATGATGATGAACAGAAAGGAATACAGGATGATGATGAACAGAAAGGAGTGCAAGATGATGTTTAAAAGAAAGGAGTGCAAGATAATGTTTACGAGAATTGAATGCAAGATGTTTGAAAGAAAGATCTACTGAATCTAAAGTGACAGACAAGAGTAAAAAAGGAAATTATGCCCTTCATTACAAGAGGTCCTTCCTAATCTTAATATAATCGTCTCTTCAATGCAAACGATGAAATACAGAAAGATGAATACCTGCAAGAGTTGTCCTGAGCAAAATGAAGAGAAGAGTGAAAATTAAGGATCGTTCTTGCCGTGGTGTCTGAGTACAATAAAAAAAAAAAAAAATGAAGTCGCAGGCAGAAGGGAAGACAAACGGACAGAGACAGTTCCTTAGGGTGCCATTTACAAACATGCGGAAGTGACAAAGAAGACAGACAGACAAACTCTTGCATTATAGAGATGGACAGAACCAGGAGCGAAAATGTGGAGCCAGATGGGTGTTGCGTGCCCACTGTAATGGGGAAGAGATGTAAGCAGAATATGCATAAGAAGTGTGGTCATCGAAACAGCAATTACACGAGAAAAATCCAGCACAGCGGCAAAGAAAGAGTGGCTGAAGGGAGTCAGGAGGAGGAGGAGGTAATTTTAGAGAAAAAGCTCTTGAATCCACCAGGTTCAGAAGAGCTGTATATAGTGAACCTCCCCCCCGCTACACACACACACACACACACACACACACACACACACACACACACACACACAAACACACACACACACACACACACACACACACACGATGTACGTTTAAAAAAATCACAGAATATCAAAGCCTCTGTTTAAACTGCCTAACAAGATTCACCTCTCGAAATTTCCATCCACCCATCCATCATCCAGCTACGTATTGTCACAGAGTAGGGGTTTTGGGTGTAGGTATTTAAGGATTTGGGTGTAGGTATTTAAGGTTTTGGGTGTAGGTATTTAAGGTGTTGGGTGTAGGTATTTAAGGTTTTGGGTGTAAGTATTTAAGGTTTTGGGTGTAGGTATTTAAAGTTTGGGGTGTAGGTATTTAAGGTATACATTAGGTGATTAATCCGTTGTCTCTGGGCGGCATGATGTGACCAATAAACCCAAACCAATCCACATGAAACTGAAGCACCTCAATCCACTGATCCACCTGGCATACATTTGCTGACTGAACTGTTACCACCCATCATAGTATATCGCTTCTTGGAGTACAGGACACCATCAAAGTCACTCAGTGTGGCGTCACCTGTACGAAGCGCTAAAACGAGTGAGTGGATGTACAGCGTCCCCATATAACCCCGATTAATATCATGTAAAATCAATCCTTCTTTTTAAATTTCTTAGTAAATAATCCTGCATTCACATCATCATATTATTTAAGTCATTTTATATCAACATTTCTCCTGGCGCATCCTCGCTCTACATACTGTATTTCCCTCCGTATCGCCACCATCTCTCATCTTTATCGCCACCACTTTCACTCCGCATCGCGTGACGGTGGTGCATCTAGAGAAGCTTCCTGCCCCACACCCACACCCACTCACTCCTCCACTCCTCCCCACCACATACACATCAGCACCCACAGCTTCATCCACATCCACATCCACACTCTTAACCACACCCACACCCAGACCCCCTCCACACACACACACAGACACACACACACACACACCAACGTCCTCTCCTTATCTCTCCTCAAGGACCCAGCAGTTGGAGGCCTCGCTGTAATTAATTCCACTTCAGTATTTTTTTGTTCGTCATAACAATATATTTCTCTTCTTCTAAATCACCATCGTCACTCTTAAATCCAGAGAAAGCTTTTGCAAGTTCTTAGAAGTGGCCAATATCTGGTTCTGCAGGAGGTGTGGCAATCCGTAGACCATCTTAAGAATCTAGGCAGGCTTCTTCATGGTTTCAGTGAAGGGGTCAGTATTATCTTGAGGGTAAAATAGACCTCATTCATCGTCACCTTGGAAGATGAATGAACTCGAGTACATGAAGCAAGAAAGAGCTAATATAACCTTGTGTAATATAAAAGCATTGATATTAACCCCTTTCACTGTTCAGCACCAACTACGCGTTATTTATTTTGTTATATTTTTTATTTGGGTAGCGTTAGTCAACTTTATGAACTGACGGATAAGCTCAATATATTAAAAGTTTGAATAAAGTGGTCTAGAGGTGGCCTGAATGAGAGAGAGAGAGAGAGAGAGAGAGAGAGAGAGAGAGAGAGAGAGAGAGAGAGAGAGAGAGAATGTCATGTTTCAGGAAGATGCACTGAGGGAAAGACAGAAGTGGTAAAGATGGAGAGAGGAACGGGCCAGACAACCGAAACATTATGGAGGAAAATAGTAAAGGAAATAAAGACATATAGAATTATCGTACCATGCAGTCAATGATGTGGCCTTTAACAACTCCTATACAAAATAAATAAGAATAAATAAGAATAAGAAATAAAGAAAAAGACATTACCGGAGTGAGACTTGAATGAGATGGTTTTTCCTTGATCTGTAACTATTCTTAGCTACGAGTTATTCTTTATTATATTCCTGGTGTACTGAGACGACTTTAGTGATCTCAGAAAAACCAATTTGAACCCTTGCTGCTCTTTCTTTAATGCAACGAAGAAGGAACCCAAGGCCAGAACTCTTCACTACTACGATATTCTCCATCACCTGAATAAGAACTGTACCGAGTTTGCAGTGATCAATAGTAGTAGGATTGATACTCTCAGGCTCCTACGATGCACCCACAACTGACTGAAATCGTCTTATATCAGCTGGGACAGAGTACTAGAGTTGCCCCGACCATGAGAGGTTAAATATAAATGGCGATGCTGCATACTGAGAGCCGAAACGAGGCCGATGCGAAGAAGTATAGGAAGTGCGTGCGTGGTGGAGGCGGGGAGGCGAGGTGGGGACACAGTGAGGTACAGGTAATTGTGCTGTTATTAATAAGGATGGCAACAGGTAATTACCCTCCTGGGGGGCCTGACGGGGGGGGGGGAGTGTGTGGCGGAGATTAACCACTTCACTACGATGCCGTCCCTTGTGATACTTGATAATGGATTCTCTTCGGCGTATATTCTCAAGCATCTTTTCCTAACCACTTTATTTCTCGACATGACACGTAAATATTCTATAGTGTAAGAGACGTTTTGATATTTGGGATGAAGATGGAGGAAGATGTGTGTAAACAGAGGAGAGTTTATTCCAGATTAGTTTCGTCAATGGTGTGTTTAGGGTAACATTATAAAAGAATGGTTAGGAAGATCGAAGAAAGAAGGGCAGATGAGGAACGTCCCCAGTGCACGACCGTATTATTTTTCTACCTACGGTTACGAAATTTTGCACCACGACAGACCTCCATGCACAGCAGTTTTAAGCAAGGTGAACCCCATCTATTCCTGGACCAGACCCCCGCCCCCCAGTGGACCCTCCTTTGGTACTCTAAGTAAACTATCAACTTGAAAAGGATTACTGGAGTGGGTGGTGCAGATGGGTGGGCGCTGCAGGTGAGTAGTCGCTGTAGGTGGGTGGGCTGTGTGACGCATATCAGCTGGAGCAAATAAAAGGATAAGATTAGAAGAGAATGGACAGGAAGACAAAAGAGGGAAGAGATGAATATGGGGACCAGGAAAAAATTATGTCTATGTAGTGGAAAGTATGTTTGTCCTTCACATTTGCATTCTTCATACTGCTGATAGTGGTAGTGATAGCAGTGACAATGATACTACTTATAATGATAGTGGTGGTGATGAGAGGGACAGAAATGATAGTGGTGGGGATGAGTGACTCTCCTACTCACTCATATTCACCGCCTTCCCGCAGTGGCACCGATATAACAGGGCGGTTCGGCTGCCCATTTATACATACGTCCCTCAGCTCAGCCACATCAGAACTTCTTTTGACTCGCACGCCTACTCATTCTCAGGGTGCTGGAGAGGGACGCCTTCCCGTGGTGGCGAGATATAATCGGGTAGTTCCGCTGCCCAGTTATACAAACGTCTCTCAGCTCAATCCTTATCCACAGACAGGAAGATTGTGAATTGCAGGACAACTTCAACCTGCGGTCCACCGGGTTCACGTTCACATGAGGCTGGGGCAACAACAAAACAAAACTCTCTCACACTCGCTCTCACTTTCTCTCACACTCACTCTCTCATTCTCCGTCTCTCACACATATATGAAAATTCGGAGAGTTGGATATGAAGTCCTGATCTGACCATGTGATTAAGTGGCAGATCTACAATTTTCGCCTTAACAATAATCTATCTATTCACTGCCAGACGCCTTAATCCCGTAAGGGGTGGCCACAAACAAGTAGCCTCCAAGTCGCCCTGTCCCCCGCCATTTAACAACAACTTGCAATGCTCAAAGGTATATCCACTTCTACTGCTGGATGATGATGGACAAGGGGAAAACATTGTCCCAAGATTGTCCCAAGATTATAACCGGCCCTTGAATCACACTCGGGTACTCTTAAATGCGAGCTGGACGCGATAACCCATGTACCACCGGCTCCCCTATGCCATGACGCAAACTAGAAGCACACAGATAAAGAGCTTTAGATCTGATTCGAGCCTGAGTGAACCTCTTGGAGAAGATCCACGCCTCACCCCACTGTTAACACCTACAATGAACACCTTAACACACAGCGACTCACGTGTCTTCGCTCCATTTGTTGGCGATTGAACATGATGAGGTGGAAGGGCAAGGTTTAGGACTGTGGGTGGGTGGGGGTGGGAAGCAGGGGCAAGGTTTAGGAGTGTGGGTGGATGGGGGAGTGGGGGGAAGGGGAGGAATGAGACGAAATGACGAACTGCAGGTGAGTCAGGTTTATATCGAGAGTTATTTGCTGCCGAGGCCACCCCTGATGAAGTTACAGGAAATAGCGGCACACAATAGATAGAAAGACATATAGACACGCAGAAAGAGAGCCAAAGGGTTAAACTGACAGCCTGATAGATCGATACAGATAGATAAATAGTGACGTAAACAGACTATCATTGGAAGGAAGAATGGCAAGATGATGAATAATACATAGGTAGGCAAAAATGATGACCAGAACAATTCACGACAAGGGAACACATAGAGTCTGCAGGATGAGGAGGTCGTAGGCGTGAGAAACACAGAAACCGTAAATCCAATGTGTACCGTACATGAAAAAAATAAAAAACACTGGTAATCCTAAGTAACAGAGAATCGAACATAAAGGGAAAAAATGTATGCATAGTCTCTCCTTCCATATAATCTTGACTGATATATTATTCTTTTTCATTCTCACCACTCAAGTACATCTTTTTAACGAGTGGAGTTTAATGGGGAGGCTTGGAATATGGAAATGCAACACATCGAGGAGGTTGAGGATTGGAGTATGAAGCAGGAAAAAGGAGAAGTGTAGGGGGGTTTGAGGTGTGAGTGTGCTATATGTTGTGATGAAAGGCTGGAGGGACGAAACAAGTACTGAGATTGGGAAGAGTGGCGGATATACGGGTCAGAGGGAGATGAAGAAAAGATGCGAAGGGTAACGGAAGAATTGCTACATAGGTGAAGGCAAGGAAGAGAGTAGAAATGTCAGGAAAGGGACAGAAATTGGGCAATGGGAACGGAAGGTTGGGGAAAGATGATTAGAGAGAGAGAGAGAGAGAGAGAGAGAGAGAGAGAGAGAGAGAGAGAAGCAGGCACGGTATAAAAGCTGGTCGGCCGCTTCTTAAAACGAAAATGCCGACGGTGACCCAACTCGTCCCTTCGACCCGACAAGGTGATGAACGAGAACACGCCTCCGCCACCTTTTACCGCGGTGGGGGAGTGGGGTGATGGGGAGAAGGATGGGGCGGGAGGGGAGAAGGGGGAGAGGAAGGAGAGGGAGAGACAGGGGAGGTGGGAGAATGAGAATAGAAGAGAAGGATGGAGAGGGAAGGGTCAGCGTGTTGGCCTGGGGTGAAAGGGGTGTGGAGGGGAGATCAGAAGGAGGGAGGGATGTGTAGGGGTGATGAGGAGGAGGGAGAGGTGTGAGGGAGTATGAAGGAGTGAGAGGGATAGGAGGAATGAGAAAGAAAAGGATAGATGAGGGGAAAAAGGGGGAGGGATGGGAGTATAGAGGGATGAGAATGATATGATGTTGCGAGAGGTGATGTGGAGATTGTGTGTGTGTGTGTGTGTGTGTGTGTGTGTGTGTGTGTGTGTGTGTGTGTGTGTGTGTGTGTGTGTGTGTGTGTGTGTGTGTGTGTGTGTGTGTGTGTGTGTGTGTGTGTGTGTGTGTGTGTGTGTTGTTTTTCCTCCTTCGACAAAGCTCTTGGTGCAATAATTACCATCAAAAGAGAGGAGATAAATGGATGATGCAAAATCCAAAATAAGAGAAGGAATGTAATACAGGGAGTCCTAGAATGATCAGAGGAGCTTTGGATCAGAGAAGAGTGAGCCAAGAGAATGTATATAACAGTATTCTCGTGGGGTAAGGAGGCTCCCTAGCACCTCTAACTTAACAATTTACTTTCCAGACTACCCATTAATATCCTCGTTTTATTATTATTAGTATTATTTTTTTTGTGAGTTTTACGCGAGGTCCCCCCTTTTTTGGATAAGGGCTAAGGCGTTGCCCCTGGGTAGAGGACTTTGGTTTGGAGCGTGTAGCATTTTATGACCGGATGCCCTTCCTGATGTCTACCAATGACTCTTGGGTGGATTCGATCCTCCAACCCTTCGGTCAGAGCGGAGCGCTTTAACCAACTGAGCCACGGCTGCTATGGTATTATATCTTTTTAATATCGACCAAGTTTGCATGAATAACACATACGAATATAGTAACGAAGCAGCATCAGAAATAAACCAGTAAGGAAGAGGTGTTTGTAAGCTTTCTAGCCCCACGAGATTACCGTCACCAGTATGATCAAATGAGCCTGGGATCACAGACTGCGAGACAATGAGGTATGTGGAGATCAGAGACGTCCTACTGGGGTAAGGCAGAAGGCAGGGGGAAGGGAAGCGTGTGAGCTGAAGGTGAGATCTAATCAGAGGGGCTTGGAAATCAGAGAAATGTGTGCCAAGGAATGATGTGGCCGCGTTAAGTTATATCCTGGAAGAAAAACGCTGCTTAAGACAAAACCGAGGTCAGCAAAGGGATCAACAATGCTAAGGACAAGATTATTATAAGTTAAGGGATATTCAGGATGTGTCCAGCCGTGCCGTAAGTAGAAATGCCAAGGTGACATAAAGACAGAGTGAGATAAGGATTGAGGAGGCAAGATAAACAAAACAGAAACAGTTGAGGAACAGAAATATTACTTCAAGATCAGCCGGTACTGACACATTCTTGATCTTTAAATACCAGTGAAGAATTCGTAGCAAAAGGCAATGCCGCTTAAATAAACACTAATTCAGGACGCCATTCCCTCTTGGCTCTCCCCAGTCAAGCCAGTCCTTTTTCCCCTGAGCAGCATTTAGGGACGGCTGAGTCAGGGTTAAAAACTGTAAGAAACAAAAAGTTAGCATAAATTCAACGACGACGCAAAAGAGAACATATCAAAGTACTGAAGGGAATCATTACTTACCTCTTCCGCTTCAACTAAATTACCGGGATTAGGGAGAAGAGAGGAGCTTTACCTCTTGGATGATTAGAAGTTACCACTAAACTGAGTAAAATCGTCTGGTTGTAACAAGAGAATAAGAGTCAAGATTTTTCCGTCCCTAGATGGACTGTTAACCCATAAGCTGCGAGAGGCCACCCACAGACAAAATAAAAATCGTCTGGCGGTTGGAAAATGCAATAGTTAAAAATCACCTTGGTATAAAATGTAAAAAAAAATCATGTTAAGCTTATAACTTTCAGCCAATGCTTATCCTATGGTAATATTCTTAGCGTACCCGAAAAGAACGAGGGTCTCTCCTCTGACTCCCCGACACTCAATATTCACATGAGATTATCAGTTGTAAGGCTAATATTATTCTCCCCTGATTCTCGGATTAACATACTTGCTCCCCGCACCGACTCCACAACACAACACAGCACCGAGACACCACAACACAGCACCTCCACTCCACTCCCCAGCACAACACAGCACCCCGACTCCACAACACAACGAAACAAAACACCCAGACTCCACAACACAACGCAATACCTAGACCAGACAAGGAAACACAGCTCAGCAACACAACACAGCACGACACCTGACTCCCCAGCTCAGCACCCCGACTCTACAACACAGCAAAACAAAGCACAACACCGCGATTTCCCCCATGATGTACAGATCGTGGACTGCCCAACACCCCGGCTACGTTCCGACTTACGCATCTGTCCTCCCCAGTGTCGGGTCCATTCCTCACGCATCCTCTCTCCTCCTCTCCCCTCCTCCCCACTCACACACGACGAAGACTAAGAGGAATCAGGGAGGGAGGAGTGAGTGAGGGGGTGGAGAGAGGTGCTGGGTGGGGAGATAGGAGGGGAAGAGGGGCAGGGATGGAAAGGAAGAAAGGTGTCGGGTGAGGGAAGCTGTGATAAATATTAATGGGGACGAGAGACTGTGGGATGGGCTTGGGAGAAGGAGAAATGGGTGAAAGAGGAGATGAAGAGGGTGCAAAAGGCTGGACGAAGGAAGGACTGAAGGAAGGTAAGTGGTAATGTGGTGCTAGTCACGAAAAAGTGCTGTGGAAAGGACGCAAGGTCATAGTGTCATCACATTCTTCGAGTGAACTAAAAGACATGCCTCAGTAAGATTAAATTTCTTCCAGGATAATGTGGACGAACTGAAGAAAGAAGAGTGTGAGAATTTGACTGAAAAATGTGAAAATAATGCTGGACGACCCCTTCAAGTGGCAGGTGAGAGAAAATGTGAAAAGGGGATGGAGGGTTGCTGTTGAGGAACCCCTGACTGGTCGAGTAGACCCACTATCTGCAGGTAAGCAATAGCCCTGCAGGACCATTCATGCACGAACCGACGTTTCTTTGTCGCAGACGGAGCCTTGCCACAGCGAGGCGCCGGGAGAGGTGAGGAGGTTTGGTTCCTGGATGGACTCCGCATTTGCGGCTCTCCACCCAGTTAATAGAGGCACCATAGCTGGCTCTATATCATTATATGGTTACAACCAAGGAGGTTTAATCCACCTTGGTTACCACCCAGCCAGGTAAAATTGATTTCCTGGGTTACAGGAAACCATTTGGCTTGTCGCTCGGTTTGAAGTCACCATAAGTAGAAAGAAGAGTAATAACAGGTGACAGGAAGAATGGGAGAAAGTGGGAAGAGAGGAGGGTAGACCCAGAAAAGAATGATAAAGGTGAAGAAAGTAGGCATGACTAGATGAAGAATGTTGATGATGGGCGTCTCCACCTGCCACCAGAGATGTAGGGTAAGACTGGCTAACCTCTGAAAACCAACTGGACGAAATAATTATGTATCTTAATCTTGTTACTGCCAGCGATTTTACTCGCTATAGGTACACCTCCAATCATCCAAAGGTGAGGGGAATGAAAGAGAAGTGTGTGGGTGCTGTAGTGGGTGGGATGGGGGACAGTGGTGATCTTGGATTGGGTGGTATGGTGGGTGAGGAGGGCTAAGAGGGAAAGTAATGCAGGAAATGTGAGAAACGTTTTAATAAATCAGTGAAAGATCGAAAGAAGGATGGTGGAATAAAAGAGGAAAACCCAGGGAATGGAGAAATGTAATGGAAACTAAAATGGTGATGAAAGTATACGATGAAGAGGGATTTGTGGAAAAGATGCAGGGATACATGAATGAAGGAGTGAAACGAAAAGATTGGGGAGGACTGTAAAGGAAGATTTAATAAATAAAATGTTGCACGAATGGCCAGACAAAGAAACCAGAAGAAAGAAAGGAAAAAGGGGTGTAAAGATGGACGAGAAAAAGTACTTTAAGAGAAAGCGAAATGACCTGTTTTACATTTACGAACCCAGATTTCTTCTACCACCTCTGGACTTAACTCGGAGCTAACAGTCTAATTATATCGCAGTTATTCTAGTGTAAAATTATTCAAATGATCTACTTTTGCCCTGGAAGAGAATATAACATTTGTGGGTCTCTCAAAATATACTTACATTATTAAAACCCTCTAGAGGCCAGTGTCATCTAGGGGTGACGGTGTGGTGCATTCTTAAAACTTCACTGAGGAGGCAATCTTAAAGTCTTGATTGAGGAATTTTGCGACTATAAGCTGGTAGGCGAAGGGTGGTACACTAAATACCTTACGTGCATAATACCACCCGCCGCAACCATGGGCTTTGGGAGGCTAAAATTCTTAAAGTTCTGGGCAAAAGAGAGCAATATCTCGCATCTGTACCAGGCGAGGCAAGAAATATGAGCCTGACCGCCTTGTTAGGGCATGGGGACCTAACCATGCATCATTCAGAACCATTATCTATTAACGATCACCCATTTAACAAGGCTCTAAAGTGATTACCTCCAGTCGCTTGATCTTCCTTTACTCCTTCAAAGTCACCGAAAAGATTTAATCCCGCGTCAAGGTGAATGGAATCAAGGTTAGGTTTGTCTCACGTGGAAGTCCCCCGCTACCCCCAGACGTCTCCATCACACACACACACAGCACACGCCTCAAATTTGACCACTGAATTCTGGAGGGTCTCAGGGGGTCGGTGTGGGAGGCTAGGGCTGGGGGGCAAGGCAGAGAAAAAGAGTTAGGGAGGAAGGAACAGTGATGGAGAGATAGAAAATGAAATGAGTTAGGGAGGAAGGGACAGTGATGGAGAGAGAGAAAATAAAAAATGAAGTGACTGGGACAGACAGATTGACAGACAAAGATGGACAGAAAGATAGAGGGATAGACAGATTGAGACAAAGTTAAAGAAATAGATAAGTACATACTAAACAGATGGACAGATACTGATAGACTGTTAGATAATTAGACAGACAGGAAGATAGACAGGTAAGAAGACACGTAGACAGACACATAAATTATCTATGCCCATCTACCTAATAAGGTAAGTAAGCAGGTAGGTACACGTAAATTATGTCTGTACCCATTCTATCTATCAACACAGAATCAAACTGAAGCGCATATGAAAAAGAAATTACGCTAATTAGAATAACACTTCGCAAGAGAAGAATTAGAGGTGAGAAAATGGGACTGATGGTTTGCAAAGAAGAACAAGGACTCGAGGAAAGAATAAGGGCTTTTGAGGAGTATGAACTAAGGCTAAGGGTTAAAAGAAGGAGTAAAGGCTTGGATGGGGGAGTCAGACTTGGAAAATGGGTATGTTTAGGGGAAGAAGTCGAGAAAAAGTTGGGAAAAGAAGTGAAATGGTTAAGGCGTAAGAATCCCATTATGTATTATTATTATTATTATTATTATTATTATTATTATGCCGCTCCCTAGTTGATTATTATTATTTTTTTTTAGATATGAGGATACGTGTCACAATGAACGCGATAATGAAGGCTGTATCAGATCTCTCCATTTCGAAAAACAGAAATGTCTGAAAGAAGCAAAAATAATTTGAAAGAGAGAGAGAGAGAGAGAGAGAGAGAGAGAGAGAGAGAGAGAGAGAGAGAGAGAGAGAGAGAGAGAGAGAGAGAGAGAGAGAAATACGTCAACCGATTGAAGGAGGTAACGTGAAGGGGAAGAAAAGATGCAAAAATTAAGAATAGGGAAGGATAGGAAGAAGTCTGGAGAAAAGAGGAGGTGGCTGGTTTGGAGAGATGAGGAGACTGGAGTGGAGGGAAGTGGAGGAGACTGGAGGAGGGGTAGGAGTGAGGAGAGGGGTGAGAGGGAGGAGAGGGGAGGGGCAAAAGGATACTAATACATCAAAAGTGTCAGGAACTAGCCAGATCTTGTCTTTCTCCCCTCCCGACACCCCTTCCTCTCCCCTCCTTCACCCTGTCTTCTTTCTTCCTTTCCCCCTTCCTCCCCCTTTTCCTCTCCCCTCTCTCCCTCCTTCTTTCCTATCCACCCTCTCTTCCCTACCTTCTTTGCTTTTCCCTCTCATCATTTCTTCTTACTTCCTTCTTCTCTTTCTCTCCCTTCGTCCTCTACCCCTCACCTCCTCCTTCCTCTCTCTTCCTTACACCCTTCCTCTCCTCTCCCCCTCCCCTTCTGTTCCCGGATCACCGAGAGGAAGAAAGGGAGAGTATCTGAGGTAAGGATTGGAGACGGTAAATAAATGAGAAAGAAACACTGAAGAATGATAAAGATGCTGAATTAGAAAACGGAAAGAGAGGATGGATGAAAAGGACTTCAGATACGTAAAAGAGGTTTCCAAGAGAGGCTTCGCTAAATAAATTACCCACCAGTAGTAAGGACTAAACTTAAAGGAGTCCTCTTATTGAAAAAAGCCTACCTCCACCTCTGTTTGTCTGCTGGCTTGTTTTATAACAGCAAATAAAGGAGTATGTGAGAGACTTTAATTGTAATATAAGTAAACATCCAAATATTCTCTCTCGCTCTCATAGTATATATGTATGTATGTATGTAAGTCTATTCGTCTGTCTACGTATCTATGTATCTATCTATGTATGTATTTACCTATCTATTTATCTATGTCTATCTACATATCTATCTATCTATCCATACTTATATAGGTGTATCCAATGGTATCTATCAATCAATCAATCAATTCTTCAATATTTCTTCCCATCCTTCGTCACTTTCACTACCACATCCACTTCCTCCCCCCATCAATCCACCGCCCTTAAGAATAACATCATACACCTGTCATTTCCTCCTACCTTCATTTCCCAATTTCTACATTCTTCGTTTATTTCTCCTCATTTTCTTCACCGTCCTTGTATTCCCTGCTTCTTCATTATATTCTATCTCATATATTAGCTTGGCATTTGGCTACGAGTTTCTCTTCCCAATTCGTTTTCAGATTCTGTTACATATTCTACTTTCCTGTTCCAATTTGTGGCCCACTTTATTCGTCACTGAGAAATAGGATTAGATTGATGATAATGATGATGATGATGATTAATGATACCTTTTTTCTTTTCCTGCTTGTCTCCCACCGTTCACTCTCTCTTCTTTAGTATTTCTGAGTTAGTTAATTCTTACACATCTTTAGGTTTCTCTGCATCTATCGTTCCCCAAAACCTGGAATTATTGCTATTCTTCTCCTTCTAATCCTTCTATAAATTCATGTCATATTTTCTCATACTATATCTATCTTTCTATCACTTCTCAGTCTATCACTAATTTATAACACTTCTCAGTCTATCACTTATATAACTTAACCCTTCTTCAGCATCTCTCTCTCTCTCTCTCTCTCTCTCTCTCTTTCACATCTCTCTGCAAACTAATCCTTCAGCTTCCTGCCTCCCCCTCTCAAAGTACACACACACACACACACACACACACACACACACACACACACACACACACACACACACACATCTTTATAACATCCATCATTAATCTCGCTGCAAATCATTTTTATTCTAATTAGGCAATATTATTTATCATTCCTTCGTTCTTACTTTTCATGTCACTAATCACTACGTCTGACCTTGTGTTGTGTGTCAAGAGAAGTGATGGAGCGCACACTTCACACTTACTTCAACTTTTCACACAAGCATATTTGAGAGAGAGAGAGAGAGAGAGAGAGAGAGAATGTGTGTGTGTGTGTGTGTGTGTGTGTGTGTGTGTGTGTGTGTGTGTGTGTGTGTGTGTGTGTGTGTGTGTGTGTGTGTGTGTGTGTGTGTGTGTGTGTGTGTGTGTGAGACTTCCAATAATGAAACACTAATTGATGTGCATCATAATATATAAGGTAGTATTATGGCCCGAACCAATCAGCACACACACACACACACACACACACACACACACACACACACACACACACACTCACCCCCCCACACACACACACTCACCCCCCCACACACACACACACACACACACACACATTCAACCCACACCGCACTCACTCCTCAAACCCCCCACCCACACACACCCTCACAAACAAGATACGATTTCTATATAAAGGCATCCAGACATCAAATAATCAATCTTCACTAATAAGCAACTGGCATATAAAAGCATCCAGCCCGTCCAAGAAAACCATATACTTTAAAGACGGTAATAAAGACGAATTAATTACCATGTCATTAAGCAATACTAAGCAGATTTCAGCGTAGGTCATTATGCTTATTAGTGAAAGATAATTATTAACGCCCTTCGTACTATGGCGTCTGGTTAATTTACTTCTTGCTGTGCTATATAAAAATATTGTCCTTAATTTAGCAAAGTAATTGGCAATAAATGAGTTATGGTTGTTTATATGAAAAGTCTTGCTGGTGACATGGCTCATATCCTTGTCGTATTAATAACTGTAATAAGAGGAAAGATTGTATATGTTAAAGAGAGTCATACGAATATCAACACACACACACACACACACACACACACACACACACACACACACACACACACACACACACACACTATTAATATATTACACATTCCAACACGTGCAATCCAAGATCCTTTCTCTCTCTCTCTCTCTCTCTCTCTCTCTCTCTCTCTCTCTCTCTCTCTCTCTCAACATTTGGCCAAAGCTAGATATTCCTGAAGAGGCCAAGGCAGAATTCACAGTTATTAGCGGTGCTCTTTAGGTGAAAATCTAATGCATAAATATTGTTGAGAAATTGAAATGTTCACTACGATGAAATGGAGTTTTGCACGGAAAGGAAAAGCAAGTTAGGCCTCAAAATCAGGCCTTCACATGCATAGTCAAGGCTAAAGTTATCCCCTTTGGTGTAAGCTGTTTTTTTCTTCTTTCTTTTGTAATCTGTTGTTGAGTAGGGCTATGGAACAGGAAGCAGATTCGGGGAAAGGCAACCAAAATAATGCCACCAGTTATATCTATGTAATTTTATAAAGGATTCCTAAAATCTGACTCGTTTCCAGAAAAGAAAGTTTGGGTAAGGAATTATATTTAGGGATCACCATTAACCTTGACATCACGACATATTTCTCTCCAGATTAAAATTAGGCGATATTTGAAGCAGTGCAAATAAAGATTCATTTATAAATACGTGAAAATAATGCCTGGCAACGTTTGGCTTACTGTAGTTGATTTTCAGGTGTTTGCTTAGCGGGTATGCGTGTTTTTGAAAGGAATTTTATCTTCCGATGCACTCTTGGTTGATGCACCGCCCCCCTCACTCCCCCCTCCTCGCCCGAAAGGTATGGTACAAAGCTGGGACAATTTATACCACGTAGTACCTGAGCAACATCCCTGAACAAACCCGAAAATGATAGTTTAAGACATTACATATTTTCAGATCATCTCAGCAAGTTCTGCATTCTAAATCGACTATGCCTCAACAAAGCAACCTGAGCGTGTGCGATATGGGCTTTTCATGTCTTATAACTTAGAAATGAAGACAATAAATACAGGAAGATTGCAGCTATGATTCAGAGTGTAAACTAGGTGAATCTGTTATACCTTACGAGACTACATAATCTCAGAAAATATCATACAGGTAAAAATATACGAGTAAATATATATTCCAGTAACAAAAGATGCTAAAAACAACAACAACTGCATAGTTAGCGTTATTTTCTACCGTCCTATACAATTTCCTTCAAGCCCTGCAGTCCAGTGTTCCTCTTACCTGTTTTCCTGTACAGAGGATTCCTGGAAACTCTGGAGGGTGGATGATAAAACCCTCTTGCTTGGTACTCTGCTCATCGACGTCTGTGTTTCAAGAAAGAAGTGATCCTGTTAATGATAGTGAACGTAAGGTCTGTGTGGTCTACATATCTACGTAACTTTATAAAACACACAAACACACAGTATATTCTCTCTCTCTCTCTCGCTGGCTGGGACGGAGTTACGGCGACGGAGGGACAAGGTGCGGTAAAGGAGGGCCGTGTCGGGGGAATGGCCAAGTACACACAACAGGTTCCTTGCCTGTGTGTGTGTGTGTGTGTGTGTGTGTGTGTGTGTGTGTGTGTGTGAGAGAGAGAGAGAGAGGGGGGGGGGGTATTGGAAAATATACAATCAAATATCAGTAATAGAACTTTCCAACAATTTCGATTATAGAAGCTGAAATTGATGATGGCACTCTTTTTTTTTTTAATTATTTTCCTGTACCTTTTCTTTGGGTATTATTTCTTTTACTAGAAATTGAAATATAAAGATGAGCGGCCGGTTTTAGAAATAACGCCACTACATTCCGAATCCCTAGAAGAAAGAAAAATATAATCACAATAACACGACAGAAAAAAAAAAAATGAAAGAACAAGTGTGGCCATGAAACACAAACAATTATGACCCAAAACTAGAAACAAAAAAGACGTAAAGCGCAACAAATGACACAAAACTCTTTCAATATGGTGCAAGTTTCATTCATTCATTCATTGCCAGACGCCATGTATCCCAAACGGGGTGGCCAAGGGCTTAGAGTTAATTGTTTTTACAGGGAGGGGCACTAATCCTCCACCAACCCCACTTGACAGTGTTAATATCAACTATGTAAATATAAAGCAAATACGTGACACAATATGACACCAAACATTCACGATATGGCACATGCGACACAAAAAACACCTTAATGATAGTGTCAGTCAGGTTCACTCTTTTTTTCCTTGAGTTGTGATTGCTTGTAATTACACTCTAATGACATCCTCTCCTACACCAGGGTCGGGACACGTACGCTCTTCTGTAACTCCTTCAGTACAATAACAGAGTTTGCTTTTGCTCTTCCCAGACGATTTTATTCAACTTTGCAAAAACATCCCAGTCGTGAAGGGTTAGTGAAATATACATCTGATCCCTTAAGCTCGAAAAATCTCCTCTATGCTGCATAAAACTGTGTACAAAGAAATAAATATTGTCAGCTTTGGACGGATGCCTCTGATTGAAAAGCACACGTCAACGTCAATGGTACCTTAACGCTGTCGTCAGTAAGAACAGGTACATGTGTAACCCTTTCAAGCCGAGGACATCATCTTTATCTCATTCTTGCAACTTCCTGACACTTTTGCTGAGATTTAGAAACATTCACCACACTGTCGGGGTTTTAAAACAGTTTCGCAAGCAAGATACACAAAATACTTCCTATGGTTGAAGAAGTAAACGAGCCTAACTGTGTGTCAGTCAGGTGTTACATAGATGAGAGAGTGAGTCAATTACCTGGCCATTTAGTTAAGCAGTTATTCAGAATCAGTTACCACTCTTCGGATCTTGTGACTCGTTTTTTGGTGAGTCAAATCGTCTGGCGTCAGCTGGAACAGAATACCAGAGTTGTCCCGATCATGATGAGTCGATGGTGGCGATATGAAGACTCCCAGGCTCCTCAGACAGACACTCAATCAGTATGACATTAGTGTGCCAGTACATGAGCTGGTGAGTGATAAGACAATAATCTGTAAGCCCGCCATTCAGTCAGCGAAAACCACAAGTATATCTCAGCAGTGTGGCGGTGTCAAAATGTTCACAGCATATCGCGTCTGCACATCTCATAACTACACGTATATCTCAACGGTGTGGTGGTGTCAAAATGCCCACAATGTATCGCGTCTACACACCTCATACACAAAGATGGGTCAGGACTCAGTCAGACTTTCACCTGGGATCAGATTGATAGGCAGGTGATAAATTATCCAATCAATGGTTAGGACAGTCAATTTATTAAGCTAGTTAATTCATAAGCTGGCCAAACAATTAGTCACCCAAGTAGGTAAATCATTTATTAAGCAATTCTAGGCAAGGATCAATAAACAAACGATCGATTCCCTCTTGTAAATAGGCCTTGTTTTTGTAGGAGGAACATGGGATACTTGAAGATTTTACACTCCCCTTTCCCTGGCCCTGCAGAACAAACCAAACATGGTTGAACAGGGAAATGGATTCAGGACGTGGACAATCCGTCTCTCTGGCGCAAAATACCCTGGAACAGGCGTTAGTGCTCAATTCATGGGTCAATCACTAGGTCAGCAGGTTGGCCATTAGTCCTAATTGTATTGTTAGTGAGCCAATTGACCTTCCAACTAGTGTGCCAACCAATTAGCTTGTTAATTACTACACAATCAGCCAAACAACAATGGGTACTTTCGAGCGCCGTAGTATCTGATCACCCTCTACCCCGCCCTTGCCTGGACGGAGGTCGTAGTCAGGGTTTCACGTCCCACAAAGATCTGGTTCCTCCTGTGTTACGGTGACAGGTCAAAGCTTTGTTGATGTACGTGAGGAACAGTCCCTTATAACACGCATGCGGTCGGGAAAAACCTCAGAGTACGAAGGACAGGTGTGCTTCGGTGGGATACACTGACTACGATGCCGACTACTACTTCTTCCTGTAAGTGGTAGAGGTAGTGGGTGGGCAGAAACCATGGATCACGAGAATAAAGTTGCGCAAAAAAATATCCAGGTGATCGATGGTTTTATAGTGTTGTTGTAGTTTGCGTGTTCTCTTCTGGCAAATATTTGTAATGGTCTGTGTATTTCATATACTTTTAAAAATCACTCTGTACGCTGTATTGATTTGAAACAGCAGGTATACACACTGATGAAAAGATACTAGAGATTATTTTCAAACACTTCGTTATTTCAGAATTTAAAACGGAACCATTTTTCTTTTTCCTTCTTTCTTTGTTTTTATTTTTATTTTTATTATTATTTTTTTTAGGAGTGGACGTCAGCACTTATTTATACAGCAGGTGACTCACTCCATCCATGTCATCAAAATCCAGGATATGAATGACTCAAAACGTGGACAATATGAGGAACGTCACTTTGCGTCACGAATGGGAGAATGGGTGTCATGGGTGAGGCGGTAATTGAATCATGGGGTGTCCCAACATGGCGGCCCCGCACCCAAGTCCTCTATTGTGGCACCGCTAAACACCCTCTTCCGCCCGACACCACGCCTACGCCAGGGTGGGGAGGGATTGACGTCAGAGCGGGGAAGGATGCAGTGTGTGTGTGTGTGTGTGTGTGTGTGTGTGTGTGTGTGTGTGTGTGTGTGTGTGTGTGTGTGTGTGTGTGTGTGTGTGTGTGTGTGTGTGTGTGTGTGTGTGTGTGTGTGTGTGTGTGTGTGTGTGTGCGCGCGCGTGTGGTATGCGTCTCCAATTATTTACTCGCTAACTTGCATCACTCTTTGTCGATGTAAAAGACGCCGAGCCGGAATGGCTGGAAGGTAGACCAGGTGGTTTGAGAAGGGGTCTATTTATCCAGGAGGCCGCGGGTTCGATTCCAGAGTGACAGGGAATTAAATCAAACGTTTCTGATCATCCACAAGATCCATCGATACGACATAGCAAGCGTGGTCGTCAGTCGCGTTGCAGTGGGTGGGGTGGGTTGCAAACCTGGCGGGCGGTGGAGCTAGGGCGGGCAAGAATGACCAGTGACATTGGGTGCTGTAGGATTTAAGGTTTGCGCACTTCAAAATGTTCTTAAAAATGGAAAACGTCAATGGGAGTTAAAGAAATGGGTGTGAGGGACAAAAATGGGAGGGATGAGCTGGCAATGTGATGGAGAGGTGGGGAGGGGCCATGAGAGAATATCTTGTGCAAATACGTGATATAGGATTAGTGGCAGTAGTGCAGTGAAGGTTTTCCGAATACCCTCTATGGTTGAAAGTGTCAGAGGATGAAAGTGTCCGAGGGCGTGGGGGACAGCGAAATGGGTGGGATGAGCTGGATTAGTTTTGAAGGGTGGGAAGGGACCATGAAAGTATACCTGTTGAAGTAAATGTAATAGACTTAATGATCTGATCTAGGTAAAGGTTTTATTCAATGTTCCCTTCATCAAGAACATGAGCAACAACAAGAAAACGATAAAACTCCCGTTGCTTTGATACTTCTGCACTTACCATATCATTAGCCATAGCATGTATTCAAAATAGATGGTGAATACTAACGCCAAAGTGGTGGTATGTGAAAGTGTGAGGCATTAAGGAGTGTGGGGGACCAGGGAACGGACTTCTATACCTATACCTGGAGTTGGACCTTTAAGAAAATAAGGAAGGAAAGAAAAGGAAAGGAAAATAATGCAAGCTTCATCTTAAGTCATGTTACTGGGCCCCTGTTGTCGAGGTCTATTACTGTTAAGGCTGTCCTGGTGAAAAGTAAATATCGTTTATATTGTTTTTGGTAAATGGTAGAAAACAACCATGTGTTTTATATAATCAGGTTCTTTACAAGCAGGAAGGGAATTTTCGCCTCCAACTGCAGACGATAAAAAATGGCTAATTGCGTTACAGAGGAAGTACTTACCCTTTTCCTTTATCTCAAAAGCATAAACTGTTGTCCTCCGAAGCAAGATGTCCTTAGGTATTCGTAGTCGGTAAAGGAGCAGAGGTGTCACGGCAAAGCACATCACAGGAACGCAAAACACAAGGCCATGTACCTTACGTGAAAATGATATGTGAAGATGCAAGGACAGGATGACGTAACTAATTAACAACCACACCTGCTATCGGTAAAAAGTGCAGGAAGAAAATTATCCTCTCTGTCAAAGATGATTGCTTTCTCCCCTCTCTAAAAGCTCCATTAGAAAGTTTTGTTTGTAGATTAGCACTCATTACTGTATGCGTTGTTACATCACATCTGTTAAGAGTTTAGAGCGAGTGCATGGATTACGCAACAGGTATCTTGCTGTGACTCAAAAATAATTACATGATGACTTTACTACCTCGAGATGTAGGTGGAATGAACGAGGGTGTGGATGAGGGGTGTGGAAGTTGACCTATGTACAGTACTGTGCAATAGTACAAAGTTTAGTGTAATGTAGAAAGATAATTAGGGGGATGACAGACAGAAAATAATGCTGACAGAAGCGAAAAGGAAAAATGACGAATGAAAAGAGACCGATCATGAAGTGAAATATAAGGTAAATGATACATGAGGGAAGGGGGCTTAGAGTGGAAGGGAAATGATAGCTTGTCAAAGAGAGGCTTGGAAACGTGTGTGTGTGTGTGTGTGTGTGTGTGTGTGTGTGTGTGTGTGTGTGTGTGTGTGTGTGTGTGTGTGTGTGTGTGTGTGTGTGTGTGTGTGTGCTTTATTGCAATCACCTTCGATGACCTCTGAACTAAATCGTAGGTCAGGAGATAAAGACTCACATTACATTACGCTAAAACTGAGTTAAAAATTCCTTATGAGCTCATTTATTGAATTAGTTTAAGTGTTAATGTAGAAAATCGGAAGTAGAACAGAATTAAAATGTAAGTTGCTACAATCGTGGTTTGGTCAGAAAAAGATGGCGAAAAATAAAAGATTGATAGACAACGAAAAATGAGTATAATAAGCATGAAGTGGAAGGAAACAGTTTAAGCTGAGAGACAGTGAGATGCCACCTGGAAGAATTAAAAGAGAACTGTAGGAGAAGGAAGGAGAAGTAGGGCAAGGACGAGGTGGAGGGATGCAGCGGAAGCGTATATGCTTGAAAGGCAGATTAGAAAGGCAAAGATGAAGGACTGCCAGTGAGGGAACGAAGGACGGCAAGTGAATTATAAGGACGAGAATGATTTAAGATGTTTTGGTCGCGGCCTTCGTGGATGTGTTATTGAGATACTGTGTCTGGTATTAGATAGGGGGTAAATATCAGAGAAATATATAGACAGATAACTAGAAAGATAGACAGGAAGGAAGGAAGACAGACTGACACACACACACACACACACACACACACACACACACACACCTAACCCAAGAGGAAAAACACTGTAGGAAATAGTCTGTTTGCGTCACTGGGCCTGCGATGCTTCCCTTAGCGACATACCTTTCTGGCGACGTGTGTGTGTGTGTGTGTGTGTGTGTGTGTGTGTGTGTGTGTGTGTGTGTGTGTGTGTGTGTGTGTGTGTGTGTGTGTGTGTGTGTGTGTGTGTGTGTGTGTGTGTGTGTGTGTGTGTGTGTGTGTGTGTGTGTGTGTGTGTGTGTGTGTGTGTGTGTGTGTGTGTGTGTGTGTGTGTGTGTGTGTGTGTGTGTGTGTGTGTGTGTGTGTGTGAGGCCTTGATTTTCTTGTTATTTATTTCCTGTGTCAAATTATGCGCCCTTCTCTGCTTGATTTATAGTTCTCTCTCTCTCTCTCTCTCTCTCTAGCTTCTCAATATCTCTCATCCCCTCATTATATCTCTTCATCACCCTTACAGCCTCCTCTTCATCTCCTCTCCATCCTCTCAGTTATTTTTCTTCTCTTAGCTCTCCTTTCTTCCCCTCTTCTCTGTTTTTCACTTCTCTGTTCTTCTTCCTTTCTTCCCCTCTCCTCCTTTCTCCTTACCTTTCCTCTTCGTCCTCCCTCCTCCTCTCTCCTGTTCCTTTTCAACCTTCCTTTCTTCTTCATTTTTACATCATGTGCTTCCTTCTCTCCCCTCTCCTTCCCCTCACCCATCCTCCTTCCCTTTTTGCTTTCTTTTCTTTCATTTCAGTTCTTCCACAGTTTCTTGCGTTTTCCTCACCTCCTCCTTGTCCTAAAATTTTTTCACTCCCTCCCCCTCCCTCTCCATACTGTTCCTTATCATTTCCCTACCCTCCTCCTTCTCCTCCTCCCTCTCTTCCCCTTCCTCCTCCTCCTCCTCCTCCTCCTCCTTTTCTCTTCCTCCTCCTCCTCTCATCCCTCGCTCTCCTCCCCCCACATCTCCTCTTCCCTTCCTATCTCCTCCTGTTTCCTCTTCCCTCCCATCCCCTGCGCCTCTTCTCCTCCTCCTCATCCCCTCCTTCCCCTCCCCCCTCCTCCCCCAGCTGGCGTCACCCCTTAAGAAGAGAAGAGACAGCGACATGGTGTTCCTAATTCCGCATGAAGAGGAAGAGAGGGAAGAAGAGGAAGAGGAAAAGAGGAAACGAGAAGAAGAGGAGGAGAGTAAAATATAAGAAGAGGAGAAAGAAAGGGACAAATAAGAAATAGCATAGAAAGAATTGGACGGGGATGATGATGATGATGATGATGATGATGATGATGATGGGAGGAAAGGAGAAGAAGAAGAGAGGAAAAGAGAAGAGGAAAAGGAAGTGAGGGACGAAGAAGAAGCAGCATAGAAAGAATACGAAGGGGAAGATGATGATGACGATGATGATGATGAAGATGATGATGATGATGACGATGATGATGATGGGGAAAAAATGATAAAGGAGAATATATACTGGAAGAAGAGGGGGAGGAGAGAGGATTGACGTAGTGGTGGGGAAAGACAATAAAAGAAAAGAGAGAGCTGGTATCAAAGAGGAGGAGGAGGAGGAGTGAAAATACAGAAGAGGTAAATTAAAAAGCTGAATGAAGGAAGCGATAGAAGGAAGAAGGAAAAAGAGAAGAAAGAAATAACAGAAGTGAATAAAATATATTTGCGATAAAGACATGATGATGAAAAATAAAGACCAAGTAAAGGTAAAGCAATGAATACGGAGAGAGAGAGAGAGAGAGAGAGAGTGAGAGAGAGAGAGAGAGAGAGAGAGAGAGAGAGCGGGGGGGAGGGGACAGAAAACCTCCAAATAAATCAAACTGTCTCTACCCGCTGCCTCTCATGGAACAAGCGATCGGTCTCTCTCTCTCTCTCTCTCTCTCTCTCTAAGCTTGTGAGAGAAATAAGCCTGAAAGTACAAGAAAAGAGAGAGCAGTGAGAGGCTTAAAATTCATTTAAAGGAAGAGGAGGGAAGAGAAAAGAGAATAAGAAAGAAGAGAGGAGAAGAGGGGAGAAGAGAAGAGAAAAAAGAGGAGAGGAGAAGAGGAGAGAAGAGAGGAGAAGTGAAAAGAATAAAGAAGATGAGAGGAAAAGAGAAGAGGAGAAGAAAGAAGAATGGCCTATGAGAGCTAACTTTAATCTCTCGACTCTGCTGATGTCTCTCACTTTATTCCTTGCTGTCTCCAAAGCATCATATTTCACTTCATCATTTCACAGTGAAGGAGAGAGGCACAATCTCCACCAATTCCTCCACTTAGAAAATTTCCTCAGAGCTGCAACAGATCAAATATTTAAAGTGGGAAGAAAGAATGAGAACAAATAATACGTCTTCTGTTGTTACTGTTAAAAATACGTCTTCTGTTGTTACTGTTAAAAATACGTCTTCTGTTGTTACTGTTGAAAATACGTCTTCTGTTGTTACTGTTGAAAATACGTCTTCTGTTGTTACTGTTAAAAATACGTCTTCTGTTGTTACTGTTAAAAATACGTCTTCTGTTGTTACTGTTGAAAATACGTCTTCTGTTGTTACTGTTAAAAATACGTCTTCTGTTGTTACTGCTAAAAATACGTCCTCTGTTGTTACTGTTAAAAATACGTCCTCTGTTGTTACTGTTAAAAATACGTCTTCTGTTGTTACTGTTAAAAATACGTCTTCTGTTGTTACTGCTAAAAATACGTCCTCTGTTGTTGCTACTGTTAAAAATACATCTTCTGTTCCTGTTATTGTGGTCCCAGGCTCAACTGAACGTGAACCCAGTGGACTGCAGGCTGATGTCTCCCTTCCTCTGCATCCCCCTTTCGAGGAACAGGAAGGGAGGGAGGTGTGTGTGTGTGTGTGTGTGTGTGTGTGTGTGTGTGTGTGTGTGTGTGTGTGTGTGTGTGTGTGTGTGTGTGTGTGTGTGTGTGTGTGTGTGTGTGTTAGCTGAGTTTATCCATACTGACACCGGGCGACTTTACTGAATCTAGGAAGGAGGATTAGTAGTAAAGGGGTTAGTGAGACTTGCATCTTACCTCTCCACCTCGAAACGTCTCTTCTGAGCGAATACAAAAGGAATACAAAAGCGTAATGGTAGTAAGAATAAGCTAAAATAAGGACGTCACCGTACTGAAAGGGCCAAGTGGGAATAAAGCAAGCAATAGAGTGCAATAAAATCAGTTTAGAGGAAAAAGGTGAATTGGTGTCCGTTCAGTAAGTTATCTCAGTAGCATCTTATGTTTTGCTACCCAGAGAGAGAGAGAGAGAGAGAGAGAGAGAGAGATGAAGCTCTAGGCAAGATAAACCAAATGAAACCACTTCCCCCTTACCAACCCCTCCAGCAAACCCCCCCCTTCCCTGTCAACCCTATCAATCACCATAAAAACACTTAGGTATTTAATTCAGACTAATATCAGACGATTTTGTTCAGCTAAAAGACATATTAGAAGTTAAATGGTAAAAAGAAAAATCTAAATCAACCCTCTCGCTGCCACGGACGCTCTCTGGTATAATACTCAATGACCAGACGATTTGGCTAAGCTGAGGGAAATTGTAGCAGTGAAGGGGGTTAATCAACAGGAATTCTAGCATCCAGTACACACATTCATCTATCCTGCTCTAACGCTGTATTTCTCTAACACTTTTTTGCACTCTCTTCACCCCATCCGTTATTTCCGTTTTTCTCTCTCCGCGTCCTGAGCCAGCTTGATACAGATGGACACGAATATCTAATGGCTTCTTTGATATACCGCTACGTAATCAGTGTACTCATTCATTTCGTTTCTGCCGTAAATATTTTGATGAAGATGCTGATGATGCTTAGTACATGATGTTATTATGAATTACTGCTGCTACTACAACAACCACCGCAACGTTTCTCATCACAGCCAATTATAATCAAACTAAGAGATCGTTTTTTTGGGGGGAGGGGATACACTGACGTTTTTATGGCTCTGGTGTCCCTCTTTTCAACATAATCGTTTATCAATAGCCAGATGAAATTGCCTGTGTGTGTCCACTGTCTGTGAAAGTTTTAGCCGAGATCAAATTTTTTAAACCTTTAATTACAGGGGCTTCTCGCTGATAACTAAGGCCATTTGGAGGTAACCGTGAAAACCACTAAATATATCAGCTAAAAACCAACATTCTCCTCAATTCCTTCGTATGCATATGCCTTAAACAGCAACAAATAAAAATGTAATCCAAAGCGAAATAGTTTCATAAGAGTTGATGACTACTTACATAAAGGGAGTTACTCCGGTACATAGAATACTGATGTCACTACCTTAATAATTTGTATAATATTTTCTTTATCTCTTATCATTATGCTTATCCTTAAAAATATATCACATAATTATTACAAAGAGCCTACGAGCAGTCTGAAGCCATCCCTGTAGCACTTGTGGGTCTTTTGGATCAGTACCCACAGAGTAATTATCACAGTGAAATTTTATGTTGGTCTTCTCCCAGCACACAGGAGTATTATCTCAGAATCATCGCAGTCTTGATAACATTGCCATCTGAAAGTCTGGTTACTACGGACCACGGAAAACACAGATCATGCCTCTACATCGCCCTGGAAAGTGAGACTGCCATTGTTACCCTCACTATACGATTATCACCAACCTCACTAACTGCCAGATAAGGCCCAGTCATTCCCTTGCCTCACCCACACTGCTCTGCCATGCTCATCTTTTCTGCTCTATCCTCTCTCACATTCATCACTGCCTCCTCCCTCCCTCTCTCCCTCCCTCCCTCCCACCCCCGTGTCAACCAGGACGGACATGCCCCTCCCATCATACCTCCCTTCCCTCCCATTCCGACACATTTCTCCCTTTCGACCCCTGGATCCCTTCATACTAGCCTTCCCTTCCTCTCCCATATACCTCCCTCCCAATACTTCCTTATTCCCTCCTTTCCCATATATTTCTCACATTCTTCCCATCATATTCATTTCTTTTCCTCCCTCCCCTCCTTCCCACTCCTTCCTCCACCACACATCACATTCCCCGACATACAGTCATCCTCTCCCATCCTTTCCCCAGCTCGACTCCTTCATCTCCTCACTCCCTCCCCCTCCCCCAGCGCCTTCCTCCACTCTCCCCCTCCCTCTTCTCCCCCTCTTTCCCCTCCCCTCTTCCCTCCACCCCCACCCCTGGCCACATTCCCCCAGTCGTGTATCAGACCATCGGAGGTCGGGGTGACACAGGCAGGACCAGCCGCTAAATTGATCTGATGGTCCTTGCTCGCCCCTCACCCCTTGGACCTCTCACCCCTCACCCCTAGGACCCCCTCACCCCTCACATCCTGGACCCCTCACCCCTTGAAGCTCGAACCCCTCACTTCTGGCAACCTCAACCCTTCTACCCTGAGAGTCGTCACTTCTACCTCTCAACCCTAACTTTTTGGACATGTCACCCCTTACCCCTTACCCTCACCTCTCCCCCCCATCCCTGAACCCCCAGCTCCACCCCTCATCCCTCGTTCCATAAACCCACAATCTCTAACCTCTCAACTCTAACCTTGTCATTCCTTGGACCTCTAACCCCTCTCTCTCTCTCTCTCTCTCTCTCTCTCTCTCTCTCTCTCTCTCTCTCTCTCTCTCTCTCGCTCTTTCACTACTTTCCCTTACAGCCCTCATCGCTTTCATTCCATAAAGTCCTACCTCTCATTTTAGGACTTCTCACTTCTCTCCCCTTACCTTCTTACCCCTCACCATTTACCCCCCTTACCCCTTGGCCTCCGAAGCACCCCCTTTTTACTCATATAGCCCTTACCTCCTGCAGTTCTTACCCCCTCTCGAAACTCCTGACCCCTCGCCCCCTAGCCTACGTAGTCCTTCATTTCTTATTCATCACACTAGCCCATGATAGTCCCCCCTGTCTGTACCTTCCTCATCCTATTCCTGCTCCTCTTTCATCCTTCTCCCCTTCTGTTCCCCTTTGCTTCTCTTTCCTCTATTCCTCTTAACCCCTTTTCCTCCTCTCCTCTGCCACCCCTCTCCTCCTCTTCCTCCATGCCACCCCTCTCCTCCTCTTCCCTCCCCTTCTCTATCCAATACTCTCCTTATTAACCACAACATTTTCCACTCTTCATTCTTCGTAGTCTCTAGAGGTTCTATTTCTCATCTCATCTCTCATCTTTTTGCTGCCTTCGTCTCTCTTATCTTTTATCTTCATCTGATACCCTTCACCTCCAGACCATCCTAATCTAGAGAGAGTCGTCTGGAGATGGCAAGAATGGATCCATAATTCATTTGTTTCAAGGGCCTTACCTAAACCTCTCATTCCTAATTTTCACCTGCCATTTTTGCCTCTCTGCTTTCACTCTCACTCACACCTCCGTCACTTCCCTCTATTTTCATTTTCACTCTTCGTAGTCACTCTGGCCTTTAACCCGTCACTCTTACCTGCTCATTCTCATCCCTTGCTACTGCTTCTCACCTTTCACTCTTTCCTCACAACCTGTCATCCTAATCTGTCTGTCTGTCTATCTATCTATCTGTCCAATCACCCATCCATCCATCCATCCACATATCCATTTTTCCATCTCTCTCTCTCTCTCTCTCTCTCTCTCTCTCTCTCTCTCTCTCTCTCTCTCTCTCTCTCTCACCTACCCTAACATACTCTACTTCGACCAATTAAACTACCATTTTTCACCCCTATCAGATCGACGTAACCACACCTTTCCCTTCCTCTTCGTTCTGTTCCATTTGATTTCGTTCGGTCTAAACTCTACCCACGTTCACTTTATTTATATTCAGTTCCTTCGTCCACCCATTTTGAGTTTATTATTATTATTTTTATTATTACTATTATTATTATTATTATTATTATTATTACTACTACTACTTTTATTATTATTATTATTATTATTATTATTTTGGTGTGAATCATCATCATCATCATCATTATTTTATCATTATCTTTATTTATTATTACCATTATCACCATCATCATCATCATCATCATCATTATCATCATCATCATCATCATTATTATTATTATTACTATTATTATTATTATTATTATTATTATTATTATCACCCCGGGGATTATGTATTACGTTCTTTTTGTCCGCTTGTTTATTTTTCTGACTTTTAGCTTAATAAAAAAAAAAACACTGGATATTACACCACCTGTTTTCGAATAATCATCGTGAATCAATTAAAAAAAAAGTGATTAAATTAAGACGAAAATGATCAAAGGTAAACGTCACTAGGAACACGAAAAAGGAGATAGTGCTGTCTTGGTGGAGGTATGCCCTTTCTGAGTCGTGCTTTTATTTATATTCCTCTTCCTCTTCCTCTTCCTCTTCCTCCTCCTCCTCCTCTTCATTCTCTCTCTCCCCCTGCTCCTTCTTCCCCTGGCTGGCCCTGTCCTGGCTTATTAATCATAGCTGTGGGTGTCCAGTGTGTGTGTGTGTGTGTGTGTGTGTGTGTGTGTGTGTGTGTGTGTGTGTGTGTGTGTGTGTGTGTGTGTGTGTGTTTCAGGGCGACACCGGACCACCCACACTCATGCCGTCTATCCACCCACACCCACCCATACCCATCCTCGTCACACCCATCCCACCCACCACAGCCCTCACCAAGCCTACCCCATCCTTCTTCTTCACCTACACACTTCACCTCATCAGCCTCGAAGTGCATCCCGTTTCACTCAGTTTCGTTTTTTCTTGCATCCACAATAATTTCGCTTCGTTTCATCGTTTCATATAACTCAAACAGGCTACGTCCTGCGCCTCATTTCACTATCCTTTTTCATCTCGTCTCTTGTCCCTCTCCCCTTCCACCTCAGCTTCCCTCCCCCTATCCCATGAACCACCTTGTTTCGTCCCTTCTCAGCCTGCCCCGTCCCACCTCATCTTTGTCCCACTTCACCCTCCACCTACTCCCTCATCATCTCACCTTAACTCACCTTACCTTCATTTGCTCATTCTCACCTTATCTCCTTGTCAATTTACTTATCACCGACTTCCTAATTAACCCACAACTAACTTCCTAAACCACCCAGTGACTCCCACACCTCCCACTTTGCCCCACCTTATCTTGCTCTGCTTCGTCCCACATCAGCTTTCTCTCTCTCCACTCACTACTAACCTACGCACCACTCATTTTGACCCACCTTGCCATGCTCTGCCCAGTCCCACTTATTCCAGTCCACTCCCACATCAGACCAATCCTGGCACTCTTTTTTTCCCCAACTTAGTACTCTTTTATCACTCTGGTCATTCTCTCTCATTCCTCCTAACTCTACACCGTATTATGCTTAGCTATGGGAATTTCGTAACACCTCTTCCAAGGCTGTTTATTCTGCTCAGCAAACCTTAAAATCCTGCTGACGAACTCGTAAACTGTATTCATATTAAAACTGAACAGCTGAGGTGTTATACAGAAAATAAATCGCTAAGTAGGAGATGCAGCGAGGCCTTCGATGCCATCTACGAGTATACTGCCTCCTGCCCTTTTCTAACACTTCTATCCCTAACATTTTTAACATTTCTATCCCTTCTACCTCCTAGTTTCAGCCACACTCATGCTCTCTTGTCTGTCCCATAGCATCCACACTCATTTTGTCTTATCCTCTACTATTCCTCGCCCTATTCCATCCTGCCCCATCACACCCCTTGTAATCTCTCTCTCTCTCTCTCTCTCTCTCTCTCTCTCTTTTCCTGGAACACACCTCATGTAGGGTCATTTTCTTACTTTTATAGGGGGCCTGGCAGTACCTGTTTTTATTAGTTTATTTCTCATTACTGTGCATTAGTATTATATATATTGTATTTTGGAAACGACGTCGGTGTCGAAAATACCGCATTTAAATAACGTATGAGAGAATGCTGATGTTTAGGATGGAAAGCTAGTCGGAAAGGCAAAAGTGCAAGAAGAACTAAAAAACATGAGAAATGCAATCCATACTCCAACACACGGCTATTACTTACCATATTTTTTTCATTTTCACAGTAGTACCATTTCATCTCTATATTCTCATCCCTATCAACCTCTCTCTCTCTCTCTCGCTCTCTCTCACACACACACACACACACACACGCACACCCTATTCCTTCTCGTCACCTTGCTTATTCCTCTACGTCTTGCACAGTCAGAAGTGGTTGCTATTACTCCTACGCTGCGGAAATAAATGACACACGGAAAATGAGAATAATTTCGTTTTTTTTTTTAATGTAATCAATAGGTCGTCGAAATAAAATCTAGTGGCATTACCGTAGCCCTTAAAACCCATGTATGTTTTTATTCTTATTTGTCTTTTTAGCACTGAATTACTATCCAAACTTTCAATGCCCAATCAGTCTCTCTGCCCAGCTGCCTCCAGAACGATTGTACGAAGCTTAGAGTGAGTATAGCAGCCTGAGAGTGTCAATACTGTCACCGTTAACCCTCTCATGACTGGAACAACTCTAGTGCGCAATTCTGGCCAACACCACAAAGCAGTATTGAGCTGGGAGGGAGTTATAGGAGCCAAAGTGTTAAACAAGGTGACAAATTCTTCTAACATACCCTAACCCAATATAATTCTAACAATCTAATCCCACTGTTAACAAATATAAATGTTAATTAAAGGGAAATTGGCATAAAAGAAAGCATTAGGCCATACACAGCCAGAGAAATCATTTAGCTGGCGGGAAACTCTGAACTCTTAAAGCCAGCCCGAGTTAATATCAGGTACCTACGTGATGGCTTTACTGAACAGGAAAAATGAGAGAGAGAGAGAGAGAGAGAGAGAGAGAAATGAACCATCATGATATCATATATAAAAAAGGCGAGTTGAAGGCTGAGATTGCAACAAATTAGTTTCGAGGACTGGAAGAATAAAAGACACAAGAAGAAAAGTCCCAAGAAATGACGAAATGAAACGGAAGGAAAAAGAAGACAATAAGCGAACACGATGACAGGTAAAATGAGAGGGAAAAAAAAATGAGTCAAGCTTAAGGTTAATACGAAGTGATTGGGAGAGGCGAGAGGAAAGAATGATTGACGAGGAGAAGTGACGCAAATGGGAAAGACAAGAGGAAAGAATGATGGAAGAGATGAAGTTGACGCAAAGAGTTGATGAAGACACTGCCATGATAACTACAGTACATCCATTACGTTACTGTCACATGCTAATTGCTTTTATCTATGCTAATGATTCCGTTTTGCATGTGGAATGAGAGGCATGAATATGTATAGGTGCAATTATAGCTGTATTTATAATTATGAACTCCCCAGCTAACTTCATCAGCTCATTATTTAGCTTTTTTTTTTATTATTTTTACTCCCATTCTTCGCCCATCAGTTATCAAATCCAGTAATCCGTCTAATTGTAAAGTTAGTCTCTGTTTTATCTTCCCTTTTCCAGAGTAACTAGTCATACTTTATTTCTGGTTAGTCATTACACACATGCATCGTATTGTTTCCATTACTATGCTGATTTACTTTCACCTCATCTATCATCATCATCATCATCATCATCATCATTATTATTATTATTATTATTATTATTATTATTATGTTCTCGTTCTTGCTCCTCCTCCTCCCCCTCCTCCTCCTCGTTCTTCCTCCCCCTCCTCCTCCTCCTCCTCTTCCTCTTAACAAGTCCCACTCACTCATCAACTTCCACGTCTATCTCACTCTAACCTTCATAATCATATAATTTTTTATAAGACAATTTCCTTTTCCTTGTTTATCTCCGAACTCAAAACAGATTTCTTCAGCTCAGTAGATTTTTTGGAACTAGAGTCTTTTGAAACATAGTCTTTTCGAACTAAAGTCTTTTAAAACACTGAGCCTTTTCGAAATCTTTTCAAACATGCATAGAGTCTTTTGGAGCTCTTCACATCAATGTCTTTCCTAAATATAATAAAAACATTTGGAAATAGCATGAATAAACTCAAAGAAAAAAAAAATTCATCTAAGGGTCTGTGAATGTTGTCTTTTCGTTCCTCTCAGCTTGATGGATATATATTTTTATCAGATAATTTCCCGAAGCTCAGTGGTCGAATGTGACAATTCTGCGGTTCTACACCCTTCCCATAGCACTTCTTCGTGACTAGCATTATGTGTGGTAATCTCTTTTTCAGCGCAGCCTTCAGTATAATAATCATAATCGTAAAACCTGTAATAATAATAATAATAATAATAATAATAATAATAATAATAATAATGATGATGATGATGATGATGATGATGACTTTAACCACGTTACCTCTCCCATTTTCATATATCTCAAGTATTCATTGATAGTTGACTCCAGACGAATTTATCTAGCTGAGGGTGACTATAGGAGCCTGAGGGTGTTAATACTCTTACCATTAACTCCTCCATGGTCGAAACAACTCTAGTATTCCTCTCCAGCTGACGCCAGACGAATTTATTTACTAAAAGTGATAGGAATATGAGTTAAAATGGAAAGAGTTGATTCCATCCCCGTGCCCTCTGTTAAGCCTCATTCTGTTGCTCTTCTCTTCCCTCCTTATTGCTTCTTTCTTTCATTCTTTCTTTGCTTACAATAAAGGAAATACGTCATGGGAGTCTAGAACTTAACACTTTAGCTTTCTCTTCCTCGGCTACTTTACTCCTCCTGATATCACCCTGTTCTTCCTCGATTCATAGGACGATATAATTAAAATCGATTACGGTATGAAGTAAGGAAGCTTGTATTATTTTCTAACTCACTTTTTAAAACACTAATCATTGTTAGATGTGATAAGCCTGCATCATATTTTAGATTTTATTTAGAGACGGTAAGGAAAGGTCAGACATATTTTACCATCATCACGTGTTTCAGAAATTACCGTCATGCTCTGCGGCATTTTCAGATTCTAACCCTCTCAGGTTTATTGACACGTCCTTTATTATTTCTTTCTTTAACAAGCGCTGAGTTTCTCTTTTAATAAATCTCCCTCCTTTCTCTACATCCTGTTCGGCTCTTTAGTCTCTGGGGGTTTCTCTGGAGAGGAATTAAATCACTTGGGGTTAGTCAAAATGAAAAATAAATCTGATGGGTTTATTGGCCTTATTTTTTCATATATCTTCTTTTCCCTGCTTCTTGGCTTCCTCTACTTCTTTGCTGTTGCTATGATGTAATTCTGTCTTTGTTCTCTCTTTCCTGTTGTTGCTACCTTGTCTCATCCTCTCACTCTTCATCTATCTTCCTTTCTCACTTTCTTTTATTTTACTCTGTGCAACACTTCACAGCTTTCCGTCTGTATCTCTCATTCTACTTTATCGTCCCTGTAATTATCCTGTCTTTACACCTCACTCCTCCCATCCGTTCCTCCATCCTCTCCCACTCTTCTCATCTCCCTCTGTTCGTTTCTCATAGCTTGCTCTTCCTCTCTCCATCCTCCTCCCTCTTCCTGTTGCTCCACTATTCCACCCCTCCTCTTTCTCTCTTTTCCTGTGACTCTCTATTCCTCCCTGCTCTCTCCCCCTTCCTGTGTCTCCCTGCCGTCCCCATTTCCCTGCCGTACCAAGCTGTCACCGCCCTTCTCTCTCCCCTCATCAGTATAAACAGTAAACTACCGCCACCCATACTGCCCCGCCCTCCGCCCCGTTCACTGACCCCCGCCCCGTTTCATCCCTGGCCACTCACCCCTTCCACACCCCGTCCACGTACAATCGGGGACCTTGAGGTAATTTAGATTGTTGCATGTCGTAGTCTAGGGGAAGAACGGAACTCAGTAAAAAATGATTACCTTCCTAATGACTCTTATGCAGTTGATAAAAATTAAATTACAAGTGTCCGTTTTTCTCATCCTGCCTCCTCAATGCCTCTCTCAATGTCCTCTTCGTCTCTTTTCTAAGCCCCATAATTACCCTAACTCTCAGTGCAACCAAACCCTTAGATTCTTTTTTCTTCTTTTTTTTGTGTCCCACTCTGGGCATAGACGTACGTGACAGTCTGTTTCCCGAGACACAACAGACCCCCTACATGCCACACATCTTCACATGCCATCTCTTCGGCACTAAAACCCACCGTCCATAAAAAATATATGTTAGGACTGTCTCTCTAAGGACTGGTGTGATGGAGAGGTATGTTTGTGGGTATCATGGAAGATCAGGAAGTCTGCATTAACGAATTCCAAAGCATGAGAGCGCACCTAATCTCGACGTGGAATTGAACTGGCGCCCTTTCAGATAGCAAATCACTTCTCTATCCACTTTATCACCGCCTCCTCAGTCTGTCCTTTCTCTCATCGCTCCCGTTGTCCAAGCTCCATCGTTCCCTTATCACCCCTTTCCAGCCAAACCTCTTCCTGCAGCTTACTTGCCTCGTCTGCTGCGTAGATAGTCCTTCTCACTTTTTCCTGCCGACTTAAGATGGAGGGAGTGGTGGACAGGTGGGGGTCTTCCTGCCTTGCTACTCTTATCTTTACTTCAAACAATTAGACTCGCTTTCTCTAACAGCCTCGGAGGGACTATTAGGGTTGTTGCTGTCTACTTTCCTTTTACACTCCTTTGTTCTTTGTTGGGTTGTCTTCCAGTTGTCTGAGATTTCGTAACACCTCTTATTCAGCGAGTTATTCTGCACTGGTTCAAACGATATCGATATTAACAGGACACAACTACATGTAAGAGAACATCACCACCCAGTATACAAAATAAATCGCAAAGGAGGATGAATTGCGAAGTTCCACAAGATGAATTCATACATACTACAGCCAGACATGCTGCTCCACGGAAGTAAGTGTTGCAGCAGTGAAAGGAAGATTGAAGACTGTAATCCCTCCACTTCAATACATCTCTTAAATGAACTGCTTCTCTTCGGGACTCGCTTCCTCATATTTGGTTGCCCTCTAAACTTAAAACCTACAGCCGTTCTATTCCAACTGTTATTATTGTTATTATTTTATTTATTTATTTATCTTTTTTGAGGAGGGGACACCTGTAATCTGGTGTATGAATTTATTAATGTATTTATTTTTTCCTTCCTCTGTTCATCTAATGCAAAAAAAAAAAAAAAAAAAAATGCATTATATTGCTTGTAGGTAGTGAGGATCAAAGAATAGGTCGCAGGTTGGTAGGGGTTAAGAATTTCGAAGCATACGTACCTCCCTCCTTCCCTCCCCCTCCCACACCCTGTACCACCTGCCACTGAAGAAAAATATTTAGGATTAGCAAAGCCTGTCAGGTGCACGGTGGGACATCCAGGCAAAAACTAAACACTTTCTAAGGTCCAAACTTCTCCCGGAATACAAGCAACAATCAAATGTAAATCCAGGTCCCCAATTTTACGACTCAGTGAACGGGAACAAGGAGGAAACAAACTTCGTTCAAGAATCCGATCGGTCCCAGAATTGAACTCGAGGTGTTCTAGTTGCGACCTAGATATGCTAACCACTGTACCTCCTCCTCCGCCCCCACCCTGACCCATCCCGCTGCCTCCACCCCCACCCAGAAGCCCCCACACCCCACCCAACTACCCCCACACCCGAGAGGAAGCCCGTGCAGTGAAATATTGGTGCTTTGACCTAATTTGTGGCGGGGTGGTGGTGGGATGGACTGGCGGGGGGATGGTGACGTCTCTCTTCCTGGTCTGGGGATGAGAGAGAGAGAGAGAGAGAGAGAGAGAGAGAGAGAGAGAGAGAGAGAGAGAGGTATGTACTATAAACTATATCTCACCATCTTTTTAGTCAAACGGTGATCAACAATTACTAACTGCGTGCATATTTGTGTGTGTGTGTGTGTGTGTGTGTGTACAAGTGTAAGTATATCAGACCTCACACTCTTCTCTCAATGAATAGTTGTGTGGTGTGTAGTTACGTGGTATATTGTGTGTGTGTGTGTGTGTGTGTGTGTGTGTGTGTGTGTGTGTGTGTGTGTGTGTGTGTGTGTGTGTGTGTGTGTGTGTGATATTTTTTGTATGTGTATGTATGCATGTGCGTTTGCGGGTGTATGCTCATGGAATATTAACACATCCGTTTCCCCTTCTCGTATACATGCATAATACATATCGTAGGGGGGGATGTTTTGATTTCATGTATGCTTGCGTCTCTCTCTCTCTCTCTCTCTCTCTCTCTCTCACACACACACACACACACACACACACTTTTTTGCTTGTTTTTTGCGTTTCCCTTCTTGTACCTGTCAGTGTGTGTGTGTGTGTGTGTGTGTGTGTGTGTGTGTAATGAGTTCGTTCGAGCAAATTCCTCTATACATTCTTTCCGTGGAGCATGGCACTTCTTCACTACCATATCTTCCATGCCTCTCTCTATGTAATTTTCTGTTCCTCGAGATGTTTTTGCCATGTGGAGAGACAGAGGAATGAGAGACTGACTACGAGAGTGTATCTGGCTCAGGCGAATGGGGGAGGAAGAGGAGAGGGAGACCGAGAATGAGACGGAGATATGGGGTGAAGAAGTATGTAAAGGAAGGAGGTGTGAGCTGGAGAAAGGATGACGGAGGACAGGCTGACAAGGGGGCGATTTGTTTGTCGCCACCCCTTCCGGGATCAAGGCGCGTTTGTTTTTTTCTTGTATGTATGAAAAAAAAATGCGTCCCAGTTGGCCTCTTTATCGTTTATTTATGCGTTCTTGTATCTCCATGGATATACATTACGTTATCTCTATGTTTTTATGATATTACCGTTGTTCCAGCCTCTCTCTCTCTATATATATTTTTTTTCTTCATATTCCACTGTTTATTATTCCGTATGTCACTCTCCCTAACAGCGTGTCAGTACAGCATTTTATCTCCTACTGTACTTCTATGTTATTTTCTCTATTCCAGTCTCTATTTTTTTCCCCTCCATATTCCACTATCTGCTTATTATTCTGCGCGTCGCTTTCCTTACCTCTGTGTCGCTCTATCACGTTCGCTCGTTCATCAAGTTGCTCTTTGCCTCGTGCTGTCTCTCCCCCTCTCCCCTTGACGGTCATACGTTCCTCTCTTTAGTAGCCTCGTTCTCTTCTCTCATTTGCAGATCTTTTTTCTCTCGTCAGGTGTTCAGGGATGGGATTAGAGATGGTTTTGCACTGGTTGATTTGTTGCTCCTCAGTCTATCCCTCGTCTGACTTCTAACTTTTCTTTCTTTTCATAGTTAGGTCAGCTTCTCTCTCTCTCTCTCTCTCTCTCTCTCTCCCCCCGTTTCGCCCTTTTCCTTCTTTTCTTTCCGTCGTCTTCACCATCGTCTCTCTCATCCCTTTTCATTAACACTTACGTACCATCACATTCAGGTCACCCCTCATCTCACTCACACCTGTATGTAAGTGTGACCCTTCAACACCTGCTACAAATGTCAGCTGTCGCCACCCAAACATCTGTCACACCTACATTACACGGTTTCCTAAGCAAGACAAAGGACAAAACTGACAGCCGCACCCGCCCCTGCAATACTGTAAAAGGCGAGAAATTAGATACAGGGAAGGCGAGGGGGGCGAACTCCTGGGGTCCCATCCTCTATAAACTCAGTTCCTGATGAAGGTCTAGTGTGCAAAATCTTGGATGCTTCCGTACGATCTATTGGGTTATCCCCCATGGTGGCAGTTCCCCCGTGGGAGGGAAGCCATCGAGAGTTCCACCCTGTCTAAAACGTGGCCAGGGTGAATATCTACCAGTATTCAAAATTTCGTGTTCCTAGGTTAAAAACATTGACACTGCTTAAAGACTTTGGCCAGCAACCCTGAGGTCCTCCCCCCGTGGGAGGCGGCATTTGAGGGTCTCACCCAGCCTAAAACCTAGCCCAAGTAAAAATCGAACATACTGCATAATTTTTGCTCTTAAGTAAAAAACTATGGCATTGTCCCGCCTGGCAGCTTCCCCACCCCCCTCCTCCCGTCCAAGGGGGGTGGTCATCGGTAAACGTGGCAGGGTAACGTCTACCAATATGCAAAACGTCGTGTTCCTTGGTTAAAATCTATGGTCCTGCAATAGTGGCTTTGTGGGGACGAACAAGGGGCCGCCCGTCCCCCGTGAAGGCCGCCCCGTTCCCAAAACATGGCCGAATATGTAAGATTTCATGTTCGATTAAAAACGTTGGCCGTGCATAGTGATTTTGGCTGAGGCGACCGGGGACTGCACCATGCTTGTAACCTGGTGCGAATGAAGCTCTGCCTGTGTGCAAATACTCGTGTTCCTAGGTAAAAAAAAAAAAATAATAATAATAATAAAAAAAACTACCCTTGCCTAACGGTATTGAGCGAGACACCCAGGCGACGGGGGCAGCCCTCCAGGGTCCCATCCTGGCTGAAACCTGTCCCTCGGCAATGTCTACCACTGTGCAAAACTTCATTCCCCAACATTCTTCCCATATGGCCTGAACCCCATTCCTGAAAAACTTACAGTAACTCAGTGAGAGAGTGAGTGCTGGAATGAACAAGACAGTGGCACAGTTACGGACAAGCACTATATTTGACAGCCCCTGTAGGTGGAAACACTGTTCTTGGTATAAAGCAAAGCACATTTACATACGTAGCTGTCTCACGTACATTTTTAAACGTCATAACCTGTTTTTACATTTGTCACTTTTACGCCTGTCTTGGCGCACACACACACACACACACACACACACACACACACATCAGTCTCACACCTCCGTGTACATGTATCTGTCATATCCACATTTGTCATTGCCGTTTTTGTCATACTCCTGTCACTCACATCAGCACACACATCCTCTTACATTATCGCCTAAACACACACACACACACACACACACACACACACACACACACACACACACACACACACACACACACACATACACACACACACACACACACACACACACAATATTATACACCTGCACATACAAAGCCATCCACCAACACCTGTCTGAGTGCACACATGCCACACCTTTTACTTCCACACACACACCTGTCACTTCCCGCTAATTCCCACCACCGCCCCCTCTGTTCCTATGCCGTGTGTATGCAGATGAACTTCACACACACACACACACACACACACACACACACACACACACACACACACACACACACACACACACACACACACACACACACACACACACAAATATAAGCCAGGAATGTGTGGCGTATGCGTGGCGTGGGTTGGTAAGTGGGGTTAAGTGAAATGCTTCTCTCTCTCTCTCTCTCTCTCTCTTTCTGTGTGTGTGTGTGTGTGTGTGTGTGTGTGTGTGTGTGTGTGTGTGTGTGTGTGTGTGTGTGTGTGTGTGTGTGTGTGTGTGTGTGTGTGCTGCGCATGACTGTTTGTGTTTGCGTACCTATGCATCTTGTTGGCGTTTGTGTGTGGTTGCACACCCTTTTTCCTTAATGTAAAAAAAAAAAAAACTAAAAGAGCTGAAGGGAGAGTATGGAAGGTGCTACATATATATGGTGAAGAGAGAAATTGCTAGATGCTATATAGATTTTAGGATCGCATTCAAGCATCTTATTCAGTAGCTACATTTTCATTCAATGTTTCAATACTGGTACTGTACAGTGGTGTGTTATGATCTAAATTAGCGTAAGAATGTGACAGCTTGGACAGGCATGGACATAAAAACTAATACTGAGAAGAGTAGATTTAGGTGTTTGTTGCGTGGATTTAAGAGGATTAGAAATATTGAGATGACTGAAGGACGTGGTGTATTTCTTATATGGTTTTGTGTTATGGTAGTGCAGCGGTCACACAGGCACTCACAGCCAATACACACACACACACACACACACACACACACGAGATGGGGAAGAAGGCAGTGGCTGTGATGTACTCCACCATTGTCGCACACCTTATGGTACACACGTGAGCTAGGCTGTGTGTGTGTGTGTGTGTGTGTGTGTGTGTGTGTGTGTGTGTGTGTGTGTGTGTGTGTGTGTGTGTGTGTGTGTGTGTGTGTGTGTGTGTGTGTGTGTGTGCTGGGAGTACCTGTGTGACCTCTGCACTGCCATAACACAAAACCAAATAAGAATTACAATACAAAGGGATGAGGCAAATAGTTAAAACGAATCAGTACATAAACAATCATTTCTGCTATAAACGGACAGCTGCAGGAGTACAGGGTGTCGCTCCGCCACCCACACACGATACTCCAGTACTGACACATTCACCACGGCATCCATCTACGTAAACGAAATACTCAAAAAAAAAAAAAAACGCATAAGCCCAACCACACACAATAATTCTAAACACCACAATCCCTGTGCAGGCACACCCACCCACGTACGCACGCACACATGCACACTTGTGCACTTTCATATGCACACGCAAGCTCATGCGCGCACACGCGAGACGCACAAGTGCGTACACACACACACACACACACACACACACACACACACACACACACACACACACACACACACACACACACACACACACACACACAAAACACACACGCACAACACACTCAAACCACACACAGCAGAGAGAGAGAGAGAGAGAGAGAGATTTCCTTCATATCTTTAACACCTTCCTCCTCCTCCTATTCATAACATTTTTCATCTCCTTCATTCTCTGCTTCCTCTTCATCTTCTTCCTCGTTACCCCCAGCAGACCCAGTTCTCGCCATCACTTCGCCACGCACCTGACTCCTCTATATACACACAATTTACAGAACTGTCCACTCTGATTCTAATACATAAACACAACAAGAATTACCACTCTTTAAATTAGTAGTGTATACCTGACTACCTCTGTCAAGCACACACACACACACACACACACACACACACACACACACACACATACTGTACATTTATAAATATCTGAATATTATTGGGTTCATTTCATTTTCCACTTTATTATTTACTACACTGAATCACCAATATTTCTTCCACTTAACTTTCTCCACTCTTCTTGGCTATGACAAGGGAGAGAGAAAAAGTTAACACTGACATAAGCATGATCTTTTATCCGTATTTGCAAAGCAATGGATGCTGTCTTGTGGGTTCAACTGAGTCAATAAGGTGTCTGAGGCTGAGATGACTCCACTGTGAAATGACAGAGAGGATAATTTCTCTCTCTCTCTCCCTCTCTCTCTCTCTCTCTCTCTCTCTCTCTCTCTCTCTCTCTCGTCAGGTTAATTACGGGAGGTGTGTGATTCCCAGGAGGCGGGACGATAAAGTGGAGGTGAGGGACACGGCGCCTCCCCTGCTAGGATGAACGTGAGGCCTTACACACACACACACACACACACACACACATACTTGGGCCTAGAATACGAGAGTGATCATTAGCCTTGCCTTTAATGGCAGGCTATGATCGGAGCAACTAATCTCAACCACTCTCGGCTGGAAGCCCTAATTGCCCATGTCCGGCTGCACTGCTTCACACAAAGACCATCAGGCGTCGATCTGGTTATATGGTAACAATTCAGCGTATTTAATAATTCCCTGAGCTACATATTTAGATTTGGTACGTGTATGATTGTAGACACACTGCAACAGGTTATAGGTCGATCATAGCTAGGTCTTCATCTTGTTTTCCTTATGCAGTCTTTCTTCCAAAAAGTTTTCATTTCAGCGTCTTTCCTTTATTTCTTCACTAATTTGCTTCAGACTTAGTATAACCCTTCCTTGGGCATATGACCCTTGACACTTTTTTTTCTACTCTCCTGATTTTGGCATTTAAGGGATTTATTACCCAAAGTTCAAACTACTTGTACAAATTTGGGGTTCCTGTGTTTTATATGTCCATTAATTTTCATGGCAATTTGCACAGGAGTAGGTCAGTTTAGTATAGCCGTATGGAGACGATCATGTTTTCCCTAGGTAGCGCTGGCAATTATTATTTTTGCATCTAGACTAACACCCTCTCAAACACACATTGAGATTCTTGGGCACACTTACATGCTAAAAGGAACACACAGACACATATATTTATCACAGGCACCTTGAAATATATCCACTCAAACAGAAAGAAATAGGATGTCAAAAAGGCAAGGGTAGAAGAATAAGAAATTTCAAAGTTCAAACCACGTAGACACACTCTATAACATACACGAACACAGGTAGAGAAAGAGATGTTTTACACGCACACACACACACACACACACACACACACACACACACACACACACACACACACAAAAGCACACACCCACACAAAAACCAAGCCCCCACACACTCACCTTCCCCAACCCCACCCGACACCGACACGGCACAAGCACACACACACATAAACATACGCATATATTTACACTCGGGTGATTGTAAACAGAGAGGGCATATAGCGAAGGCAACAAATGCGACGTTGTATGTTAGGGGACCTGTGAAGATAGCGGTGAGTAAAGATCCATCAGTTACTAGACAAGGGGCGTGGGTTCGTAGCACTTTGTTTAGGGTAATCTCTTATACTCCAGCCACTGAGGATATTCTGAATGCGAGCAGAAGAGTTACTTATATATGGCTTAAGTAGAGGGGTAGTCCACTTGTTTTGTAAGTATTTCTGATCAATGACGTGTCATAAGTAGCCTAGCTCTGATCAAAAGCTACTGGGAATGGAGATGAAGCTGCTAATATAAGACTTAAAAACAATTCCCTCCCGTAAACATGATTTGTTATTCTAGGAAGGGTAATTTGAGTGTAGATTCATTTCCCTTCTGATATTCATCCTGGAAAAAGATATGACTGTTACGGTAGAGATTAAAAGGTAAAGGGTATGTGGATCAGCGCCCAGACTGCTGCTAGGAAGGGTAGGGTACATATCTGCTAATCAAAACCGCGATATAATCCCATATAACCATCAACTGAGAGACGCCCAATCCCAGACTTTTGTCCTCTGTAGCCGCGGCAAAATTCTCTCCACTTCTGTCACAACTTGCCACCGCTCTCGTCACCTCATCCATCATTCCTTCATATATTTTTCTGCCACTCTATAAACAGCTCCTCTTCACACTACCAAAAACAGAGCCAAACTGAAGAGCATCGGTAACTGAATTCTGGGGATAATGCGGACAATTCTTTCATGCTACAGAGACGCACAGATCAAAGTTGTGTTTAGACAGCGAGATGCATTTTCTGTCAAGCGCTTTTAGTAGTAGTAGTAGTAGTAGTAGTAGCAGTAGTAGTAAATAATAATAATAATAATAATAATGATGATGATAATAATAATAATAAGGCCGAGTATTGATTCTAACTTCGTACTCTGACCAAAAAGGTGTCGAACAATGAACCTCGTACATAGGTCACACACACACACACACACACACACACACACACACACACACACACACAAACTCTTGAGGCTACTGGGCATCTGCTTTGCTACTTAGATGGTGAGGTCAGAAGTGTGTAAAGATTAGAGTGACTTCAAGTTACGCCCGTCAGGATGTTAGCAAAGTGAGTGACAATTGTGGGTGCTCATATCCAGAAGTGAGAGGTCCTTAATGAGTGTAGACTGGACGCTAAATCTTCTTCCATTTATAATAACATAGTTTATGACGCTCAAAATGAAAATACAGTTCATGTGTCCCAGAAAATTATCTTAAATGCGAACGGTCCTTTGCGCTTATGAGATTCAAGTCAGGTATGGGCGCTACATTTGGCGGGAAAGTTTCATCTCTCGTTTTCTTTTTAACACTAACTCTGTAAAACGTATATACAACAAAATGGTAAATAAATAACCATAACCTGAGCTCACGGACATATGATCCTTACCCTCTTCACTTTGATCGCATATTTTTATCTGATTTTTGCTACCTTCAAACGTATTTACTCAACTGTGATGGGTTTAGCAGAGATTACCTCCAACCCGTCACTAAAAAATGTCCAAAGTTTACGAAATCATAAAAAAAAGTGGATAAAAGGTGAATAGGCATTTCTACTTACGGAAAATGCAGCATTGTGGAAATGGTGACGTGCGTAGAATGAGTCGCATGTTGTGATGAGTTACCACAAGCATACGTAAGTGGAGGGCGTAGTGCAGATGAGGCAGATGAACTAGTTAGATAAAAGGGAGGCAAGATGATGATGATGATGATGGAGAATGTTGTCTTGCTGGCCAGTAGAAGGACATTATCTTGACATTCCTCCTCTTCCTCCTCCTCCTCCTCCTCTTTTCCTTTTTCTTCTCTTACTTCTTCCTCTTCTTCTTTTAATGGGACGCAGTACATTGACGTATGATATATTTTGACACACTTCCAACAGATTATTAGCGGCTGAAGATGGGTGCGGAAGGAGAAATAATGAGTACAGTTTACAAAAGCAAAAATGGAAAAGTATATGGAGAAAAACTTAGAGGGTACCCATGCGTTTCAGATGGTAGCCAGTCCATTTTGCCCATCTCCAATCCTGAATAAGAGGGAAGACGATTTGTTATTAAAAAATCGAATAAAATGGGAGCAAGAAAGGGGATAAAAGGGAATAGAATACCAGAAGTTCGTTTGCTTAAGTCGAAGGGCGGTATTCTGATGCGGTAAGGAAGGATACTAACACCTTTTCGTTACTGGTTTATTCCTGACTCTGCTCCGTTACCAAATTCTTGCATATTATTCCTGATTCTGCTCCGTTACTATATTCTTCTGCTATTCATGCAATCTATGTCGACAGCAAAAAGAAAGGAGGAGCAAAAGGAAGGATGTTAATGTGTAGTTAAGAAAATAAATCGCTAAGAAAAAGGGGCTGGGGAATACAAAGGGCAAGAGATGGAGAAGGAGGATGCGGGAACCGGAGACACAGGCAAAACAAAAAGGTGATAGGAGAAAGAATTCGAATACGGATTAATGTGCATGCCTTAAGACTCTGAAGACGTAAATAGCCAAACACAGCCGACTTGAAGACGTGGATGGAGAGTGCAAGGGCTAGGAAAAAAAAAAAACAGGATGCGAGAGAGAGAGAGAGAGAGAGAGAGAGAGAGAGGAAAAGTCTTCCAAGTTCTTCCGTCACTGAAAAATAGATAGCTGATGCAAAAAGACGAAGACAGATGGAGGAGGCAGAAAGTAAATAGAGAGAGAGAGAGAGAGAGAGAGAGAGAGAGAATATGAAGGCACACGAAAGACGAAAATTATATACAAAAACAGAGAATGAAGCAAAAAAAAAAATAATAATAATAAAAATAATAATAAAATAAAAAAATGACTATATCTTTATCTCACTGTCGTAAATTGTTCAAATGGTAAAAATATAATAATGTATGGATTTTTTTTAAGGACTAGACCTGTATCTTATTTATACTTGAGGAGGGTCCAAGTTGGGCAAAAGGCGTTGTGTCTTCCCTATAAACAAGGTGTGAGAATGATCAAAGTTACGCCAAAATTACTGTCTCTTCTCAATGGGTAATATTTCCGTATGCAGGTATATATTTTCTTGTCATATCTAATAAATGCTGATTAGAAAATGGCGTGAAGAGAGAGATATAAACATAAAGAAAAATATCTGTACAAGGATGAAATTATCCACGAACAAATTTAACTCCAAAAATACGAAGGTAAAAAGTTAAGATAAAGAGGAATTAAATGGAAAAAAAGAAGCCTAAAACTGGTAAATATATATATATATATATATATATATATATATATATATATATATATATATATATATATATATATATATATATATATATATAGAGCTGGAGGAAAGACGACTGAATGCATAAAAAGGGAGGAATCTAAAAGGATACACACACACAAACACACACACACACACACACACACACACACACACACACACACAGAAGAACCAACATATGAGAGAATTAAAACCAAGATAAAGAGCCATTCATAGTTAATATTTACTTCTGCAACCAGACGATTTTAATTCAACTTAAGCAAACCCTCCTGTAATGATGGGGTTAAAGTAGGCTCTATCTAACCCCTCTAGCTCTACAAGTCTCTCCAAAGCTGAATAAAATCGTCTGGAAGGAGCAAAAGGAACACAGAAAAATCGTACTTGGCCTGAAGGAATTAACAGAGGGAAGGAAAGTATAGAAAAGAGTGAAAAAAATAGCAGTGAGGAAGTGAATTGGAGGAAAAGATGGCACTGAGAAAATGACTAGAAGAAAAGATGGCAGTGAGAAAATGACTAGAAGAAAAGATGGCACTGAGAAAATGACTAGAAGAAAAGATGGCACTGAGAAAATGACTAGAAGAAAAGATGGCAGTGAGAAAATGAGCTACAGAAGAGACAGCAGTGAGAGAAAAAACAAAGGAAAAACAGAGAGGGAGAAAGGAGCGAGCCTAGCCGAACGCCACACCACCTCCGGAATGTAGGAAAGGACACATTTTCTACGTCACTGATGGAGCGGAGATAGATGAAGGGGGCACTAATCTAATTCGGAGATCATCCCCCTTTTTAGATTTCACGATCTTATCTCGGGGTCGACTGGAGTAAGACGGAGTAGGACCATTCGCCTCTTCCATCTACCAGGCAGGTGGGAGTTGTGGCGGCTGTAGTTTTAGGAATTGCGGTGACTGTGGTGGTTGCGGTTATAGGATGGTGGTTGTGGTTTTGGGAAGTGTGGTGCTTGGGGTTTTGGGAGTGGTGGTTGTGGTTGGAGCTGTGGAGGTTGTAAGGTAGTTTTAGGTGTGGTAGTTGTGGGAACTGAGGTGGTTGTGGTATTAGGAGTGGTAGTTGTGGTGGTAGGTAAGGCAGTTCTGGTTTTTAAAAGTGATATCCCCAAATTATGTTGTCTTAAAAGTGGGAATCGTGAGGAAAGTAGTGGCAGGGTTGGAATTACTGGCCAGGGAGGTGTGTGTGGATTTTTATTGTCTGGTAGGTGTGGGGGTAGAAGTGATGGTGTAATGGTGTAGGTGGTTGTGGTAGTTATGGTGTAGTGATTATAGTGGATACAATTAAAATCTGTATTCCTGGTGACGTAGGAAGCTTAGTATATCTTCGTTAGCAATTCAATTTTCGTAGTGAGGCATAACAAATTCCTGTATATCATTCTTAGTTTTTTATATCAACACAGTTTGCATAAGTAGCACACAAGAAGACATTAAGGAGTACCAAGATTTCGTGTGAGCGTGGTGACTGGCCGAGATGAAAGTGGTCAGGTTGGTAGTCTTCCTGGGTTAGGAGGCTCCCTGTCACCTCTTCCTTATCGATTTATTTTTGGATACTGACGAGTTATTACCCTTCTGCACGTTTTCTATGCAGAGTATGGCGATATTGGAATCATTTATGTAACACGGTGATAGTAAGGTGTAACAGGCAAAATAAATCGTTTGGGAAAAGGTGTTAGGGAGCTTCCTCAACTGGAGAGAGTACGAGCTTCAAACTAATACTCCTTTACAGACAGCAGCATAGTGCAGTGCATGATGGAGGATGACTTGGTGTGGTGGGGGAAGTGGATAATGAGTGGTGATTAATTTTGGGAGTGTTTGTGTCGCGATCGCCCTTGTAATATTTTGAGATCATACGTTTTGCGTGGCACTATAAATATTGCTAATTAGAAAGTTAGATTAGGAAGTTAGATTAGGAAGTCAGACCAGGAAGTTAGATTAGAGAGTTAGATTAGTAAGTTAGATTAGGAAGTCAGACCAGGAAGTTAGATTAATAAGTCAGATTAGGAAGTTAGATCAGGAAGTCAGACCAGGAAGTCAGATTAGTAAGTTAGATCAGGATGTTAGATTGGGAAGTTAGATTAGTAAGTTAGATTGGGAAGTTAGATTAGTAAGTTAGATCAGGAAGTTAGATTAGGAAGTCAGATTAAGGTCGGATTTTTTACACAATAATTTTAGGAAGACACTCTGACGGGAAGTGTCATGAGGTTGCTTCTCAGTCTTTATAATGAATCTACAAATCAGATATTTTCACTTACAGGTAGGCCTGAAACAGATAGTCAAACTGTAATCGATCGTTATAAATCTGTTTTACCTGCTGCTCCCTTTGCCATCATCATCACCATCATCATCAGTAACGTAACCTTCTCCACTACCTGTGGACAGCGTGCAGTACGATTTGGAAACACAGAGAGGGAAAGTATGGAAATGAGAAAACTATCAACTGCATGACTACCGAAATGAACCCCACACTCGTTCACACAATGTTTGAACCCCCGCATCCTGGCTCACTCTCACAGGCCAACATCATCTGCACACTTGTTTTCATGATGCACTTCAGATTCACATATCAGAGTCAACGCTGGGTCGTAACCATATAACCAAATATCGACGTGATGTGGAGCCTGCTTTGGTGCCCCTTGTTAACTGGGTGGAGAGACGTACATTCGACGTTCACCCAGGAACCAAACCTCCACACTCTTCCTCGCGAACTGTCCACTGCAGTGAAACACCAGTTCACTGCACGCGATGATCCTTCAGGGGGCAATTGCTTTCCTACGGTTGACGAGTCTGCTAGGCTAGACAAACTGGAGTTGATCTATTACTCTTACCACACGTTCTTAATCCATTCTTCCATATGCCCATACCATCTAGCCACACTCTATTGCCTTATCATTAACAGACTTCTTTACAGCACATCTCTAGCTAATCACATCGTTTCCTGTCCTCTTCTTTATAGGCATTACACACATATTCCTCAGCGGTCTCACTTTCTGTCTTACAATTTTCAGACTGAGATAGTAGGAAGGGCGATCAAGGCCTTTAAACCCTGTACAAATGTTTAAGTTCTTAGTGGTTATCCGCTTTGATGATCCTTGTGCAGCCGATAAACGTAAATCTCAATAAAAGTAATAAAATAAGTGGGTAATGTAAAGTTTCAAGACAGAGGGGGCATATCATCACTGCGAACATCCCTCCTTGACGTATGTGATTCTGAAGCTTCTTTGGCAGTAAATCCTGATGTAATGGCTTCAGAAAAAAAGTAAAGGGAAGCTGAAAATCCCTCTGTCCATGATTTAGTGCCTTGTGTTAGAGTGATTAAGCTACATTTTGTCCTCGGCGATGCTGTATAAACCACGTGAGACATCCTAGGTTAGAAATAAAGCAGTCTTATTACCTGCTGAGTTTTAGAAGGTAAATATAGTAACATATTATCTCTTACATATATACTGTACTATATAAAGTTAAAATAGACGGTCCTCCAAAATATTACCGCCATAAGCAATGAGTAAAAGGTTTTCAATCAGCAATTCTTTTTTTTTTTTTTTTTTTTTTTTTTTTTTTATCTGACGACCTGGACGGACTTCTCAACCTGTGTGGTCTCCGTAACAGCGCAACTGTGTCAGCATTATGTAAATACCACAGAAGGAACGGCGAGGAATGCAAAAAAAACAAATATCGCTGAATACTTAAACCGCAGACTTCATGCCTGATATTGATGGTAACCGGGCATTATCTAGGAAAATATCAAACTTTACAACAACTGTATCTTTCATTAAACAGAAAAAATAGCCTCAAAATCATCTCACTAAAAACAAACTATTCATAACACCTATTTGGAGGACAGTGGTATTAATCCTCACCAATTATGTTTCCATTATATTCTGTTTAATTCTTTACGTGGCCATGAATTTCCTTTACGGAGAAACACTAGTGGAATGGTCGTCTCATTTGCCTTTATATCCAGCGACCTCCCGACCCGTGGCTGCCCCTCTGCATACAGGATACACTCGTCCCCCGCCTCGTCCTCCCTCGCTCTACCCTCGCCCATATTCGTCTCTCGTTTTGTCTTCCCTGATATCCATGTTCGCCCTCCGCCCACGCCACCTCCCTCTCCCTCTCCTTCCCTCCCTCTCCCTCTCTCTCACCCACATACACACATCACTCTCTTCAGGCCACCCACTGTCCCCCATCACACCCACTGTTCCCCACCCACTCCCACATACTCATCACTCACCACTCAGGCAAAGACTTACCCCTCACTCTTGCCACTCTCACCACGCACACTCATTACTCTCATTCTCCATTCACACTTACATTTTCACCACCCACCTTTATACCTCACTCTCACCACCCACACTCACCATTCATTTCCAGTACCAACACTCATCATACCACCACTCGTGCATACAATTCCAGACCTCTCCCAACACTCACATAATTCTTATCTCCTTCATCAATCACTCTCACTCACACTCTCCTTCCTCGTCACCCCCACCACTCAAACATACACAATCCTCTCAAGTGTGTACCCCAGCTCCTGCCTCTCGCTTTCTTATCTTTTTCCTCAGCATCGTTTTTACCTTCGCCATTCTCTTTATCTATGCCCAAGTACCATTATATTTATCAAAAGATCACGTGCATTCACCATGACATCACATATACTTGCTAACACATCACATACTCAAGAAATCACATACACCCACAAATCATCTCACATACCCATCAAAACCTCATCTATACTTATCAAGACATAACATATACCCCACCAAAACATCACATATGCCCACCAAGACATCACATACGCCCACAAAGACAGCACATATCCCACCAAGACATCACACATTCCCATCGGAGCATCCCATACACCCACTAAAACATCGCTTCTGCACACCAAGACATCACATATACCCACATCATCACATATACCCTACAAAACATTACATTTTCTTATCAACATATCTCATACACTTTCAGATTATATAATTCCATATTTACTAATTCACTTTTCATTTCTTCCCAACACATTTGTCACCTGTGTCCTCACCTTTACTGCTTTCTCTGCCCTAACTTTTCCTACCACTGCCTTCATCACCCTATCTTTACCCTCTCGGCTTCTGTCATCATTTCTATATCATCATCACCACCACTGCTATCCTTTACTATTAATATCCTGTCTATAGTCACAACCTCAACCCCACTTCCCCTCCCTACATCCCATCCTCTGCTAGTCCCCCACCTACCTTTCACCCATACCACACCCCACTCTCATCACCCCTATCATTCCCCTCACCCTAGTTCTCTGTTCCTACACATCCCGTACGAAAGAGAGAGAGAGAGAGAGAGAGAGAGAGAGAGAGAGGGGGGGGGGCTGGTGGACCGAGTAACTGACCGATGGGAGCGAGGTCGCGGGTTCGATTCTAACAACTGCAGAGAACACACAGAATTTTAATCCTCTTATGGTCGCGCTATAACCGTTTCATGGTCGGAACAAGTCTGATATTTTAATTTTCTTGATAGACGATTTCACTGAGCTGAGGGTGAGTCTACGAGCCCTAGGAGCGCTAATTCTGTCATGATTAGCCCTTTCATGATCGGGAAAACTCACCTATCCTATTCCAGCTAATGCCAGATGATTTTATTAAGCTGGAAATGAGGCACTGGATCCTGGGGGTGCTAATTACTTTATGGGTTTCACAGCTCATTCACAAACCCTCACAGACCCATCATAAAGCCAGCCTCGATATTAAAGTTACAGTAAATCTAACAGTAATATCGATAGCATATTATGAGAGATGGGTATTTGTGATCAAGTGGTGCCGTTTGAGAGTTAGAACTTGCTTTCGTGTGTGGAAGGCGGACTGCTGGACATCGGGAACGGGCTTTCTATAGGTATGTCCAGAGTCGAGTTCTTTAAGCAAAAAATACTAGCAAACATCCACCATTTTTCCAAGGTATTCTTTACACTTCATTCTCACCATCCCTACCCTCGTTTTCTTTGCTCATGGCCTATATCTCACCACACGACTCGACCAATCACCTCTACCTTGCCACACTACCAACTACTTCTACCTCTCAACCTCTACCCTCAGTGCCTTACCTATGAATCCCTACCTCATCACCCTACCTCACTCCTTACCATCACCACCCTACCTCACCGCACCCTACCCTACCCTATCTCACCGTAATCCACCCTACCCTTCCTCACCATATCTACCCTGCTCTGCCCTACCCTACCTGCCTGACTGGCCCATACCTTACACCTGGTGGGCCTCCTCACTCTCCCTCACAGATACCTCGCCACACATCCCTCATCATCGTCCAGTCCCAGCCTCCCATTAATCTCACACACATTCCTACCCCCACTCCTCTCCGACTGCCCGCCCTGATCTACCTCTCTCTCTCTCTCTCTCTCTCTATCTATCTATCTTTTTTCTGCATCGCCCCCTTCCCAAAATTTCTCTTCTGCTTCCAACACCGCCATTCTGTACTTAATATTATTTTCCTTTCTACGGTAATATCACTACCGAAGATATATATTTTCTTGAACTGATTTTTTCTCCTTTCTCTCTTTTCCCTCTTGTTCCCATCACCCATGCCTTCACAGTTTTTACGTCATTATTTACGAAAACAAAAAAATTCGTCTTCACTTCTTACCTAGGAAAAGATTACTTAAGATATATGACTAATGGAAATGATTATGTTCAATAGCTACTGATGACATTAAATCAAAACCTTATTTATACCTTTATTTTGCGGATTTACTGTTCAGGATGACGTATTTACTTCGCCCTCATTTTAAGCATCGTCGGTTTTTTTTTTTTTTTTTTCGGCATGGTAATCGTAACTCAGCGGACAGTTTTGTGGTATATCTCGATTTCCGTATCATTCTCATCAAACGAAAAATTCTTATCCCCCCTTTCCTTTCATTCCCTAATCCTTCCTTTGCTCTCCTCTTATCACTTACTTTCTTCCTCTCCCTCAGCCTCCCCTGCTCCTATCCCCATCCACATCGTTTCTTCCTACCATCTCTAAGACTCAGTTCTTACACCTATCAACCCGACAAAATCTTCCACAGGTATACCCACTAATGTTTAATAATATTCAGCTTAATCCTGCATCATCCTTGAACATGCTTGGGGTTTCATTTACTCGGGACTTATCTTGGAAAGATCATATTACATCTCTTGTAAAATCTGCTTCCAAGAGATTGGGTGTGCTAAGCCGACTCCGCTCTTTCTTTACCCCTGCACAATTGTTGACTCTATACAGGGGTTTTATCCGCCCCTGTGTGGAGTACAACTCTCATGTGTGGGGAGGCTCCCCACATACAGCTCTTCTCAATAGGGTGGAGTCAAAGGCTTTTCGTCTCATTAACTCTCCTCCTCTTACTGACTCCCTTCAACCTCTGTCTCTTCGCCGCACTGTTGCATCTTTATCTCTTTTCTATCGCTACTTTAATGATCACTGCTCCTCTGAACTGTCTGCTTGCATTCCTCCACCTCTACGACGGGCGCGTAGCACCCGTCTGGCAGCAAACTCTCATCCTTTTCTGTCCAACTCTCTAATGCAAGAGTTAACCGTTACTCCCAGTCTTTCATTTATGCAACAGGTCAGCTCTGGAATTGTCTCCCTCTGTCTGTATTTCCTGCTGCCTATGATCTCCAGTCTTTCAAACGCAGTGTGTCCAGGCATCTCAAAATGATTGGATCTTGAATTTGGCTCTATATTGTATTTTGTTTTTCTCTTGGAGGGAACTGTTACTGCGGGCTCATGGCCTTTGGTTCCTTCTTCCTCGCATTAAAAAAAAAAAAAAAAAAAGTAATCGTCCTTCACCATCATTTTCCCGTTTCTGTCCATATCTCCTTCCCTCCCCTCCACTTGTCATTACCCCTTTCCCTTTCCCTCTGTTCTCCTTTTCACCTCTTTCCCCTACCGCCTCTTTTCTCCCATTTACATTCACGATTCACTACAAAACCGGACCACTCTACCAAAGAGGGGTAAACCATACCTTTGGCCTCGGGGGGAAGAGTAAAGAGGCTGGAACTGCAAGAGGGAAGGACAGGCTCCTTCGTCTGGCTTAAACCGCGGAGTGTCACGCATCCCTCGTTTTCTATGACGCGTAACACCTCTATCCCTCCTCAGACTTTCGAAAACTTGAAGGAACACCTGAAATGGGATAAAACATATACATCAGTGGGGTTAGGTCACAATTTTAATGCTTCACGGTTAGGTTAGTGTATGGATTTTTAATATATTTGCTTTTCCTACCTCTACTCATCCTCTGCTAAAAAAAAAAAAAGTTAGCTACATTAGGTTAGCTCTGAGTCCTCTTTACATTTCGAATTTCGCGGGTTTAGCGCCACGACCACGAAAATCCAACACGAAAGGAGATAAGCCACCCAGATCAAGCTAAGCACACGTAAAGCCATGGTACTCTTAATGCTGTTCTTCTGTTCAAAATCATACTAACATGTTACGTACTTTTTCTCATTGTGGAAAATCTACGGAGGACCTTTCACTCTTTCTTAACCCTCCTCATCTCCACCTCTCCATTTTCTCTCATAACACCCTCCCTTATCCCTGCACACACCCCTCCTACTTCTCTCACTCCCCCAACCCCCCTAGGAAGCCCCCCAGGTACAGCCCCACAACGCCAATTTGTCTCTACTCCTCAGAAAAAGCTGGGGTGGGCGGAGCGAGACGGCTGTATTTATAAACCGTCCCAAGCTTCACCTGTGTATAAGATTAACTGTGTATACGATTCTCTTCACTAACTTAGCTACCACACACACTACAGTCAATCCAGAGCGAATATTAAAGTGAAATAATGCCACTAGACACAATGATTCTCCATGATAGTTAACCAGTAAGTGGATTTCACGAGAGGAATGTGCTAATATTCTTTATAACTAGTCTACCTGATGCCAGTGATAACCTGAACGCCGTCCTCTGTCTCTTCCATAATTCATGCCCAAGCCCTCCTCCTCCTCCTCTACTCTTCCTTCTTCTCTTCCAGTCTTCCTCTTCCTCTTCCTCACAAATCTTGCCTCCTGGGCACCTGTTCTCTTTCTCTCTCTCTCTCTCTCTCTCTCTCTCTCTCTCTCTCTCTCTCTCTCTCTCTCTCTCTCTCTTCGCCCCTGTCTTCTTCCTCGTATGCTTCTTCAGGCCTTGCACTTCCAAATCTTCCATCTTAAAACACTAAGGATATCTTCTTAGTCTTTTCTTATGCTACATTTACGCCTCCTTCTTAGCCTCCCATCTTCCTCACTCACCTCCACTGCTCCCATCGCGTTTTCATTTCCTTCTCTTTTCTCTTATATTTTAGTTATACCTGCTCAGTCATTTTCTTGCTGTAAACTTTTCAACTCACATTTCCTTCCATACCTCTATTTTTTACTTATTTCTTTCTCCTTTTAGAGTTGTATAATTTTCCTTCAGATTCATCTCTCTGTTCACATTCTTCCTTCTATTTTCATGCATTTCTTTAGCTTCCTTTAAGTGGCATAAAATTGTGATGGTTTGCTTTTCCTTCCTATCAATCCTTTCTTCCTCCATCTTCAAGAATTTTCTTCTCGCTTTCCTTTCTTCAGGTATTTCTTTTTTTTTTTCCTCTGGTCCACCACAACGAACATCTTTCCTTTTAATAATACAAGCAAATTTTTCCCTCCCCATCACCACAATACAACCCTTCCTTCTCCTTCCCTTCCTTTTTTTGTTCTAAGCACAGACCTCTTTTTTTTTCCTTATTCCCAAAGTAGGTAGCATTACTTTAGTCTCCCATTCCAAGTAGTCTTTTTCCTGAGTTGTACCTTAAAGTCTTTCTCTTTTAATAAATTCACTCTTCCTCTCTTTTCTTCATCTGTTTTATTTTTTTCATGAATTCTACTCACAGTGTCCTCTTCATAGTCAGTTCCCCGAGGCCTAAGTCATCCTAAGTGCCACCCACAACACCGCATATCACCATTTCAGCACTAACACCCACCGTCCATATTGAATACGTGCTAGAGTTGTCTCGTTCATTACTGGTGTTAGTGAAGTTGATTTAATGACATGTCGGCAGGGTTGGTGGGAATCAGTAATGCCTGTGTAACAAAATTCGGAGTGTTTTTTCCCGTCTCATTCAGGAATCGAATTCGAGTCCTTTCAGATAGCAGATCACTTCACTAACCAGCAGACCTAATTTACCCCCGCAGCCTCCCCTTCCGTGGACTACGACCTCCCTCCAACCTCTCCATCACTCCCTGGCCCCTCCCTCCAACCTCTCCATCACTCCCTCGCCCCTCCCTCCAACCTCTCCCTCTCTCTCTGGCCCCCCTTCCTCCAACCTCTTCATTTCTCTCCCTGGTTCCTCCCTCCAACCTCTCCAGTTCTCTCCCTGCCCCCCCCCCCTCCAACCTCTCCATTTCTCCCCTTGGCGCTTCCCTAAATCTTCTCCATCTCTCTCTCTCTCTCTCTCTCTCTCTCTCTCTCTCTCTCTCGCCCTCAAGTCTCTCTATGTGTCTCCTTTGCCCTCCATACATTTCCTCCTCTCTTCCTGACTCCCTCCTTCAAACATGCCCATCTCTCCCCCACGACAACCCCTTCCTCCACAAACCTCTCCATCTCTCCCTTGCTCCCCTCCTCCACAAACCTCTCCATCTCCCCCTTTCCCCCCCTCCTCCACCACAATCCTCTCCAAGACGTCCAGCTGGAAATAGTAAACCAAAGTGGTGGTCCAGTGAAATAAAAAGTAACTTAATAGCCAAAAAACAGGCATACCATAAATATAAAGCTACACAAAATAACGATGATAAATTACAGTACGATAATCTACGCCGCATATCGAAAAGACTTATTAAACAAAGCAAAAGAGCACTGGAGATCCACATTGCTAATACGTGCAAATCAAATCCTAAAGAATTTTACAGTTACATTAGAAAGAAAAAGGTTATGACTACATCAAGAGATCCTCTAGAAACAAACAATGGCAAACACACTGAAAATGAGGTCGAAATGGCAAACATTCTTAACGATTAATTTGCGTCTGTTTTTACAGTAGAAAACACCACCAGAAACCTACTGTTACCCACAAACCAAGCAAATAGCACAGTCCTTAGTAACTATGCTATCCATAATAACGATATCCTTTCAGCCATAAATAGTACGGACATAAACAAAACCCCTGGCCCCGATAAAATATCACCGAGAATTCTCAAAGAAGCAAAACATGAGTTACTGCTGCCACTCTCTGTCTTATTCAATAAATCATTAAGTACTGGGAAAGTTCCACGCGAATGGAATCTAGCAAATGTAACACCAATTTTCAAAAAAGGAAATGAGTCGCACCCAGGAAATTACAGACCAATCAGCTTAACATCAGTAGTGTGCAAGTTAATGGAAAAAATCATAAGAGACAAAATAGTTAATTATCTAGAAGAAAATAATATAATTAAAGACTCGCAACATGGATTCAGACATCGTCGTTCATGCTTAACTAACTTACTGGACTTCTTCCATGATGTTTACAAATCATACGATGACTCAAGAGCAGTAGATATAATTTACCTCGACTTTCAGAAAGCATTTGACACTGTCCCTCACAAGCGTCTCATGAGAAAAATAGAAGCACATGGAATAAAAGGAGACACAAAAATGGTTACAAGACTGGCTGTCAGACCGAAAACAGCGAGTTGTGATAAACGGAAAGGAATCCAAATGGCGTAATGTGATCAGCGGCGTTCCCCAAGGCTCAGTACTTGGACCAATACTTTTTATTATCTATATAAATGACATTGATGAGGGTCTAAATTGTAAAGTATCCAAATTTGCAGATGATACTAAAATAACCAGTAAAGTCACTTCAAAATTACAGTGGCAGCAGTTACAAAATGGCCTTAATACTTTAGCAAGCTGGGAAGAAAATGGCAAATGAAATTCAACACAGAAAAATGTAAAGTACTTCATATTGGAAGTAACAATGTCCATGCAAATTACAAAATGAACAATATTCAGTTATCAAGTACAGACAGTGAAAAGGATCTTGGTGTGATAATATCAAATGACCTAAAACCAAGCAAGCAGTGTACCGATGCGGTTAAAATTGCAAACAAGCTAGTGGGTTTTATTGGAAGAACTTTCGAGTTTAAATCGGAAAAAGTCATACTTGCCTTGTACAACTCGCTAGTGCGCCCCCATCTTGAGTATTGTGTGCAATTCTGGTCTCCGTACTACAGAAAGGACATTGAAAAATTAGAGAAAATTCAGCGAAGAATCACAAAAATGATACCACGACTTAGGAACAAACTATATGAGGAACGCCTTGAAGAACTTAAATTATTTAGCCTAACGAAGCGCAGGTTAAGAGGGGACCTTATTGAAGTTTTCAAAATCATGAAGGGATATGACAACTTAGACATGAATAAATATTTTGATATAGACCGATCGAGTCAAACCAGAAGTAATGGCTGCAAAATCATGGGAAAGCGATTCCAATCCCATGAAGCAAAATACTTCTTCTTTAACAGAGTTGTAAATATCTGGAACAGATTACCCTCAGATACCGTGAACAGTATCTCAATTGAGACATTCAAAAACAAATTAGACAAGTATTTGCACGAAAATCCTCAGCTGACTCTTTTTCTGTCCGAATAACTTGCTTTTATAGCTACGGTACATGTAAGTTCATGCCCCTTTAGTCTACAAGACACCCCGTAAACAATGTACCCGTACATAGTGTTGTGTCACGATATTATACATTTTCAATTTATTCGGTGCAAACAAAGCAATATAAGCATAGATTAGGATCTGCACAGATAACCCTGAGTTAACGGTCACTACTCTTACTCTCGACCTGTGATGGGCTGTGGATCACTGAGGGTCCCTAGTCAAGTGACCACCATCGGGATTTTTTTAATGTACCAGGGGTCACTGCTTCAGGATGAAACTTGTGTACTTGTCCCATATGGGAGAGTTCCCTGTCTCAGTGGAGTGAACGGAGCTAGGGCCTGATTGACTGCTGCCTACCTTAAAAGTGCCAGGCAAGGCTACCGCACCACCCCTAAACATCCACACTGTGCAGTCCCCTCGTGTCTACAGGACACCCCGTAAACTTAACATAGCGTCACGTCACGTCATTATACGTTTTTCGATTTACCCAAAGCAAATGAGGTAATATACAGTAAGCACAGATTAGGATCTGCACAGATAACCCAGAGTTAACGGTCACTACTTTTACTTTCGACCTGTGATGGGATGTGGATCACTGAGGGTCCCTGTTAGTCAAGTGACCACCATCGGGATTTTTTTAATGTACCAGGGGTCACTGCTTCAGGATGAAACTTGTGTACTGTCCCATATGGGAGAGTTCCTTGTCTCAGTGGAGTGAACGGAGCTATTGCCTGATTGACTACTGCCTACCTAAAAAGCGCCAGGGAAGGTTGCCGCACCACCCCTAAACATCCACTCTGTGCATTGCACATCCACACTGTGCACTGTGCAGTCCCCTTTTATCTAAGACACCCGTCCTATATACTTTTCACTCTCCCCAGTGCAAAGAAAGCAATATAAACACAGATTATGATCTGCACAGATAACCCTGAGTTAACGGTCACTACTCTTACTTTCGACCTGTGATGGGCTGTGGATCACCGAGGGTCCCTGTTAGTCAAGTGACCACCATCGGGATTTTTTTAATGTACCAGGGGTCACTGCTTCTGGATGAAACTTGTGTACTTGTCCCACATGGGAGAGTACCTTGTCTCAGTGGAGCAAACGGAGCTAGGGCCTGATTGACTGCTGCCTACCTTAAAAGCGCCAGGCAAGGCTGCCACACCACCCCAAAACATCCACACTGTGCAGTGTGTAGCTTCCACGTTATGTCCACAGACTTCCCATTAACTCAATGTAACCGGTTTATAATGTCATGCCGTAACTATTATTTTATTTGTTTACTTTCTCTTTCAGGTTACTCTATCGGGTAGCTTATAGATAAAGTATTATAGAATGTGACTTTTCTTTTCCAGTGTTTCCTATAAAATTTCCATGTCAGTTTTTCCATGCTGCATGGTGGTTTTTCTCACTTTTTCCTGGAGGGTTTGGTGGTGGGGGGAGCCTTCTTGCTTTACTATCCATATCCTTCAACATGTAGAGTTAGATCTTGTAGTCATAGTTTTCTCTAACAAGCAGCCTCGAAAGGACCATAAGGTCTGTTGCTGTTTGCTTTCCTGTGTAATCCTGTGTAATCTCTCCCTTCCCCCTCCCTCCTTCACAAACCTCTCCATCTGTCCCTTCCCCCCCTCCTCCTCCACAATCCTCTCCATCTCTCCCTCCTCCTCCCTCCTCCACAAACCTCACCATCTCTCCCTTCCTCCCTCCCTCCCCACAGCTAAAGCCCCCCATGAACTGTCACCCACTCCACTTTCACTATTTTCTTTTTCACTTCTCATACGTACTTTATATTTCAGACTGTCCTTAGTTGATTGTACGTACCTTAGGGAAGGCCTCTATCGGTGAAGCGGTTCCTGGAGGCTGTATCTAATCCCTCTAGTTCGAAAACCCTCTCGTACGCTGAATAAAATCGTCTGCATTTAGGAATTACTACTATTACTACTACTACTACTACTACTACTACTAATAATAATAATAAAACAGGAACACCGAGAGGCTTTGCGGTGATATGTGCTACTGTTTTAGGCATTTCCATTCTCAGGTCTTCGAATCCAGGAACTGTCAACTGGTAATACTGCTGGACTTGTCTCGAATCAGAAATCTCTCTCTCACTCTCATTATGGACTGTGTGTGTGTGTGTGTGTGTGTGTGTGTGTGTGTGTGTGTGTGTGTGTGTGTGTGTGTGTGTGTGTGTGTGTGTGTGTGTGTGTGTGTGTGTGTGTGTGTGTGTTTTAAAACGGGTTCCCTTGGCTGTACCCAGAAATAAATACATAAACACAACACACAAGCTAACTGGCGTGGCAACCGGTATATGAGTGAGTTAAACACGCATTAGAGGAGTGTGATGACATGGGCGCCTCATTCTGCCTTCACCCTAACCACAACATCGGGCTGCTGTCGACATGAAGGCCAGTGACAGGTGAATGCCCCCTCCAACAACAGCATTATCAAACCCAGGCACAGATTGGCCGAGTGTGGAGGGCTTGTTACTATGGCAAAATGGAAGGGGTAACTGAGAGGGCGAGATGGAAGAGGCAGTGAAAAACTAGAAGGGGAAGAATAGTCATTCCTCATATCTTTTCTCCATCCTGTGTTCTGGTATTCTTTTTTCCTTTCCCCTCTTGCACTCCACCATTCCCAGCGAAGCACAACTCAAACAGTGCTCAAGAAGTCGCTAGCACAGGCAAAAGAACTCCTCTCATCATCTATCACACGCAACTCACAGCACTTACAGTAATACAGGCAACACACAATACGCAAAATCAACAATACGTGCAGTACATAAGTTGACATCATCATCATCACCATCATCGTCATCATCATCATCATCATCATCATCAGCTTGCGTCTGTGCACTGCAGAAAACGGGTCCATCCCAGCTTTCTCCAGCCTTGCTCACTATATCTTCTTTATCTCTCGGCTTTATTCTTTGTCACATACGAAACACATCACACAAAACCTACCACGTTCAAAACACACCACGTATACACTCTACCACACGCAATGCACGCACTCCACACACTCTGCAAAACCCCACACCAAGCACACTCACTCGCAAGAAAAACGTTGCACACAAAATCTACCACGCAAAACAGAGCTTCCATAATCTATCTGCGCATAACACAGCTCACGAAATTTGCCACACGAAAAGCATAACTCATACTCGCATTACCTACCACATGCAACACGCTGCTTCCATTACCTGCCATACGTGAAAAAACTATTAAATCTCTAACACATGCAAAGTACAATTTACGCACGAAACCATACGCAAAACACAGCTCACACGACGCAAAAAAACAGCTCACATACTCTATCACACACACAACACAGCTACCACACGCAACCCACAGCCCTCATACACCAGCACACGCAAAATAATGCTTTAACACTGTACCGCACTCAACACATAGCTAACAAAATCTATCCCACACATAACACAGCTATCGCATGCAGAACAGAGCTCACACACGCTACCACACGCAGCCCGCAGCTCTCATAATCCACCACACGCAAAATACAGCTTTAGTACTCTACCGCACTCAACACACAGCTCGCAAAATCTATCTCACGCAACACACAGCTCACAAACTACAGCCCCAGACCCACATAGCGAAGGGCCACCCAGGGAGTGTAGGTCGGGGCTGTGACAACAAAGGATGGTGACATGATAGGGGAGTGTCCGTCCTCCCTGCTACTCCGGGACGAGGTGGGGAGGAAAAGGATGGGGGAGGATGAAAAGGGGAGATAAGGATGGGGGAGAGAGGAAGAGGAAGTACGAGGAGGAAAACGGAAGACAGAAATGGGGGGAGGAAAAAAGTAGGAGTGATGGGAGGTGAAAGGAAGTAGGAAGGAAAAAGGAAAGATAAGGATGGGGAATAGAGGAAAGGGATGTAGGAGAAGGAAGAAATGATAAGGATGAGGGGGAGAGAGGAACTGAATAGGAGAGACGGGGGAGGAAGCAGAAGAGGACTGATGGGAAACGGAAATATTAGTGTGAAGAAGACAAGGAAGAGCAGAGTGGGTGAGAGAGAAAAGAATAGGAGTTATGGAAGAGAGGAAATACAGTACGTGAGAGGAGGACGACGAAGAGAAAAATAGGAAATGGAGAAAAGTAGCACATGTGTGAGAGGGGAAGAGAGGTGGAAGAAAAAAAAAAAGAAGGAGGAAGAAGATAGGAGAGGAAAAAAGGACGAAAGTTAGAAGGAAAAAATATACCAGAAAAGGAATGCTATGAGATGGTTGGAGAAGGAATGGAAACAGGTAGGGTAGGAACAAGAATATGAAGGCAGGAGAAAGAGATTGAGTAGATTATGGGAATGGAATGGAAAAGGACGAGGGAAAGAAGGAATGGAACATACTGGAGAATGAAAGGGAGGGGTGGGGGAAGGAAAATTATATGGGAAAAAGAATGGGAGGAATGAGAGAGTAAAAGACAAAAAAATCTCTTAAAGTCCCTGTTCTCGTATGGGATTCACTTAAATTAATCTTTTTTTCTTTCCTCTTATGTTTTGCCACTCTCACTCCACATTTTACTTGCATCTCTGCCACTTTTTATACTTCCCTCTTTCCCCTTCGTTCTCTCCTGCCTCCATTTCCACCTGTGTTCATTCCTTCAGTCCCCCATAAATGCCATTCATTCCCTGCCTCACCGCTACTCTCTCTTCTCCCATCCATTTCAGGTCTTCACAGTCATTCATTTACCTTTCCCATACTCTTCCCTCCTTCATGTTTAGTCCCTATTTCCCCTGCTACACCTTACCCCGTTTTCGTTGTGTGTGTGTGTGTGTGTGTGTGTGTGTGTGTGTGTGTGTGTGTGTGTGTGTGTGTGTGTGTGTGTGTGTGTGTGTGTGTGTGTGTTTTCTCCTTCCATATCTTTCCCGACCCATCGCTTCTACATCCTTCCTCTGCCAGTCCAGCCATTCCTCTCTCCCTACCCTTTTCTAATCGCTCTTCAGATCGTGGGTGGACGAAGGGTAGTCTTGTTTTATTGTGGCATATTTTTATTCTAGCAAATCCTGACCACCAGCATCCTAATAATCAACGGACTTGTTACTGTTTATTTTTTTCGTGATTTTTCTTATACCTGTCATGCAACAATTTTTTACCTGAAGCGATGGCCAGCAAGTCAGTGAGTGGCCAGTGTTCCTCTGCTTCCCATTTCAGGTTATCTGACACGGCGAATCCAAATTTGCTCTCAGCTGACACGTGTGGTGGCGCCATTTAACATCAACATCAGTAAAGTTCTTCACTGAGGCCCACTGAGACATAAAGGTGGTCCCATATAATGTTATCTGACATGGCTAGTTACTTTTTACAGCAAAATGATTGAAACACGAGCCTCGCCGCAGGTCTCAGGGCAATTTTCCTCTTGTTTTTCTCGTATCTTTCTAAACACTGCTCCAGTTCTCTATTGCTCCCCACCTTACCCTCCCTCCACCTTTTCCTGTTCCGTCCATCGCTTCCCCTCATTTTCCACTCTACTTTCCGTTCTTTTTTCACATTGCTTTCCCATCTTCCATGGCCCATCTCCATCCTCTTATGCCTTTTCCGTCATCTCGACTTACCCTCTCTTTCCTCTGTCCTTCCCTTATCCATACTTTCTTACCCCTCATCGTTCCCTCCCACTCCACTTTTAGCTCCGACCTATCTTCTTTCCCTCTTACACCTGTCTTCATCACCTCTACCTTTCTTGTCTTCCTCTCCTCGACATCACTCTGCCTTCATCATTTCTTAGCTAATGCCATCACGTCCTCCTGTCCTACCCTCTCTCTGTAACTCTGATCCACATTTTCCCTTCTCTTCCTACTCTCCCATCCTCCTCTCCTCCACACTCCACTTATCCTTCCTCTCCATATATCTCACTCCTACTCCCTTATTTTCTCTGTAATTCCATCTCTCCTTAGCCATTACCCGTCCTGTCACCTCCTTCTTCTCTCATTTTACCTTTAACTTATTATTAGTTCTCTACACCTGCCTTTTCCCTCACCTGCCCATCTTCCTCCACCTTCCCATCCTCCTCTACTTCATTTTTTCTTCAGTTTTAACTCATCTTCTTCCACTCTCTCTCTCTCTCTCTCTCTCTCTCTCTCTCTCTCTCTCTCTCTCTCTCTCTCTCTCTCTCTCTCTCTCTCTCTCTCCATTCCCATTTCTCCATTACGCTCAAATCCCTTCAACACAAACTCTTCCACCCCACACACATCTGCCTTCACCTCCCCTACTTTCTCCCTCTCTTTTCTCCCACCTTCCTGTCTCTTCCTTCACCCTCCAACTCAGAGCCATCCTGCATCCCTCTCTCACCCTCCTCTTCCCCACCTCCTCCACACGTCTCCCTTCCCCGGCTATCAGCACTCCAAACAATGTAATTATCGCTAATGTGACAAATGAAGTCCACAGCCAATTAGCCGTAGGGAAGGACCAGCAGGTGAGACGGACCTAGAGCGGCCAGGGGTTATAAACAGTTGCCTACCTGCCCAATTATCAGAACCGAACCCGTCCCTGTGTCTATCCATTTCGTCCTCTGTTCTATCCTTTTCGTTTTGCAGTCATGCCTTTCCTTCACTCCTTTTCAGTCACCCCTCATACATAATTCCATTCTTTTTCCGGTGTCCAATCGTTCATTTTCACCCTCTTCCGTTTTCATTCCTTTGTTTTTTCACAATTCTTCTCTTTTTTTCCCATCCTCCTTTATTTTTAGCTTTTCGTTACTCCCTCAACAACATTTTTTTTTTTTTCCACCGATTCTATGCATAATTTTTTCATTATGCTGTACACTGTTTACCTTTTTAATCTCTTTTCTTCTCCATTCCCTGCTTTTTCACCTCCTTCCTTTTCCATTCCTCCTTTTATCACTATTTTATGTTTGTTCTTCTTCCATTCTTCTTCGCCCTCCTGTCCTTCCCATAACCCCTCCTTCCACTACTCCTATTACATCTTTACTATTTCTTTCCCCATTCCTTCTTTTCCTGATCCACGTTCCTTCCTGTTTCACCCTTACTCTTGCTTATTTTTCAAAGCTTCGCCTCTTGTACCTCATTGTTTCATCTTGTGGCACTAAGTTTTGTCATTCACGTCACGTCTCATCAGTTAACTTTTCGTTTCTACTTTCTTTCTTGGTGAGGAAAGTTAATGAAATATGCCAAGAGTCCTAAACAGCACACCTGAATACGGATGAGGCATGTTATGGTATTTTCGTTCCTGGATGTATTATGTTAGTTTAGGACAATGTTTCGCTGGAGTTACTGACGGGAAGGGGTATACGATAAATGTCAAGCGGTGAACTGACACATATTATTAAGTTTTGACAAGTTACCGATCACCTTTCAATATGGTTACCTGAGTGGAAGGTGTCATATTAATCCTTCTTATTTCTCGGTCCTCTTTCGACTTAACAAAACCGTCTGGTGTTGTCATTATTAAAAATCCTAAATGCACCAAAAAAGGAGACGGTTATACTAGACACAAAAATTTTTAAGCCTTGGTCTGCCAGGATTTTTCTCAATTGGATAAAATCTTTCGGTGTTACCCTGGATAAAATGATCAAGTATACGAATTGCAGAAAATGTGATAGACAGACACCGACACAGACACAGACACACACACACACACACACACAGACACACACATACACACACACACACACACACACACACACACACACACACACACAATCCTCAGGTGTTGGCATACATACAGTACTCAGGTGTACCAAACGCAGGGAAAGGACTGAAAGGAGATGTTTAGCTTGGGTGTGAAGCTACTGAGGACCCCCCAGCTGTCCCTGTTGACGGATGGGTGGCTGTCTTTTAGCTGGACACTCTGACAGCCCCAAGAGACAGGTTGTGACGGCCAGGTAACGCCAAAGTCACAGGTGTCACGCTCACTGACTCACCTGAGCTCCCTCTTCCCACGGGGTCCTCACCTCTCACCCTACATACCTTGTGTGTGTGTGTGTGTGTGTGTGTGTGTGTGTGTGTGTGTGTGTGTGTGTGTGTGTGTGTGTGTGTGTGTGTGTGTGTGTGTATGTTTTTTGGCTACGATCTAAATTTTGGTCATGAAGGAAACGTCAGGACCCACAGTTTTAAATAATTCAGCTTTTCAATAATGGTATTCTCACTGTAATATACTGCAGCCTACATTACATTTATCTTTCCGTATATCTGACACACCTAAACATATTACAACAATATGAAAAGATAATGATGACCAAAACACTTCAAGCACATAAAATCACCACAAGGAACCCTGAGCTGCCCCGTCATTGTGGTGTGGCATTCGATAACTTATGTATTTAGTTATTTTATTCTTAGCTTAAGATGTGGATGTGATAGGAAGCATTAGGAGAAACACACTGAGGTGGTATAGCCATGTGGAGAGGATGGAGAGCGAGAGACTGACGAGGAGTGTGTATGTGAGTGAGATGGAGGGCGGGAGAGGAAGGGGGAGGCCAAGGATGAGATGGAGGGATGGAGTGGAGAGGTACATGAAAGAGGTGTGTGTGAGCTGGGAGCAGGGCAGTGAAATGGCGGGGGACAGGGCGACATGGAGGCGATTTGTTTGTGGCCACCCCTTACGGGATTACGGCGTCTGGCAATTGATAGCTAGATAAAAGACAAGAAGCCCGTCCCTTTACGAGCAGCAGATGGCGTCACACACACCTTCAATCACCACCACATGGGCAATAACATCGGAATGCCTGTACTTGTCGTTGTTGTTGCTGTTGTTGCTAAAGTAGGTTTATAAGTATACACAGCGACTGCAATAGAGATAATATGACAAGTAATCAATATGGGTCTAAGATTTGAGTAGTGGGAAGATCTTCAACCTCCACCTCCCTTCCTACCTATATTGACGCACTGTTAAGTCTCTCAAGAAAGACTGAAGTACGAGTAATGACAGTAACGGGCTTTCCTTATTATGTGTAGGTACTCTAGTCTGCCGTGCACTGTCCTGCTTTGCTCTACCCTACACCACACACACACACACACACACACACACACACACACACACACAGGTAAAAAAAAAAAATGATTATCATTGACACATTTGCGGACGATAAGGTCATGAGTGCTATGTCTTTGCTATCTCCAGCTGATCTTGCTTTGTTTTAGAGAGACCTTTTCGAAATGCAAGAGTTAGATGTAGATTTCACTAGGCATTACAGTACTGGTGACCTTTCCATAGTTAAACAGAATCGTCTGACGGAAGCAACAGTAAATTAAAAGGAGACTTGGTCGTGAAAGTTGATGCAGTAATGGAGGAAGAAAAAATTAGACGGCTGAAAGAAAGAGAGTGAGAATGAGAGAGAGAGAGAGAGAGAGAGAGAGAGAGAAACACTAACAACTCAAGAAATCATCACAACAAACAAGAGCGAAGAATTACAAACGCCAGAACCACGGTTACAAAACAGAGCTTAGATTCCATTCACAAGAGGATCGAACACCATAACAAACCCGATCTAGTCCCAACACAAGACAGAAACAGATCGTCATTTACCCCAACATGCCGTCGAATGGGGGGAGAAAGAAACAAACCGAATCAACGACCATATACCGGCAGGATTGATTACGTTTGTGGAGGCCTGATAATTGGTCGGAGTCATCGGATATTCCTTATGGTTCTCCGATGTCCATTTCCCTTCGTCTTAATTACCCAATCCTCTCTTCTCCTTCATCACCCGGACCGCAGAGCAATATCTATCTATCTCATTTATTGCCAGACGCCTTAATCCCGTAAGGGGTGGCCACAAACAAATCGCCTCCATGTCGCCCTGTCCCTCGCCATTTCACAAATCACATTCTTTATTAATTTAGGCGGAAACCAAACTGGACGGGAAATTTATGCTTGTGGATCCATTAGGTTTATACAAAGGTTTAGTTTCAGTTGGAGAGAGAGAGAGAGAGAGAGAGAGAGAGAGAGAGAGAGAGAGAGAGAGAGAAGACATGTCGTGTGGTATAGTGTGTCCTAGGGCGGGACAGGTCAATACACCTATACCCCATGACACTTTACCAGGACACATAGTAATTATCGCGAATGACAAGAATGATGAAACTGAAGCTTGTGATGATTCTAACAGCAATTATAATATTAATGACCAAAGAAAGTCCCACAAGATTTTAATGAAACATAATTAGTGGGCTCTTCCTGTACGCCTGTCACTCTTTAAAATAAAAAATATCAACTAGAACTCTGAAACTGAAGAAGCAATATTCAATGAACTCCACATTCCAGATGAAAATACTGTTATCACTGCAGACCTAATATTATGGGACTTATAGTATAACTCAATACATTTTTAAGAATTTTCACCTTTGACCTGCAGATCAAGGTCAAGGTCATTCGTACTAAGCAAATCATGTTCACTCATGACCCACTACATTTCCACCGAGTTTGGTCAAAATCGGCCAAATACTTTCCGATTTAGCTCTTTCAGGCATGAGGCGGCCATTATGATTTTCCTCAATATCTCAGAAAGTATTTGTTGGATCTCAGTATCAATACCCAGGTGCACTAGTATGTGCTGACGACTACTTAATGCAACATTTACAAAGCAATCGATTCAGAGGTTTTTGCTGCGCAGAGAAGCAAAAACTGAAAAAAATAACAGAGGGCGCTAGTGCTAGGAAAAAAAAAAATGTGCCAAAAGATGTCTGCAACCATGACACATTACTCCTGAAAATATCGTCTCTGCCTCGAATGGTTTTGGAACGCCAGCCTTTAGATCTCCCCTGCCCCCTCCCCCCCAAAAAAAAAAATATACATATCTACAGCATCAAGAAAAACTCCACAGAATATGAAGTTTTTAATTAGTTAAGCTCATCTGCAATAAATACCGCACATACATCTAGAAAAGTTGAACTCATGAAAGTAGTGCATTTACAGATGTAGGTTAGCCTTCTCAAGTATGGAATAACGCTAACATTCTTTTCCTGCTAACGCCAGACGATTTTACACAGGTGAAAATTAGCGCAGGTGCCTGATGGTGTTACTACTGTTATCATTAACCCTCTACAGGTCGGAACAGCTTTATTTTTCTCTTCTGGTAACGCTAAACCATTTAATCAACTGAAAATAAGCTTACTCTAAGGCCCGAAGAGTTTAAATTTATTCTGCACTGAACACGGAAATCAAACATCACTCCTTTTTAATATCTTTCAGAATTACAGACGATCACGTACAAATTAAAATATGTGTCTATAATGAGAGCAAGAGACAATGATAAATCAGATGTCATTGGTTTCCGGTTGGAGGCTGTGGCGAGGCTCAATCACACGTAACTCTCAATCAGGCTTAGTCACACGGTAAATTAGTTAGGTTGGTGATGTAACTTAAGAGAATCCCTGAAGTGGGAAGGCAGATAATTACTAGTAGTCAATCACTTAAATAGGTGGCTAGATTTGAATTTGGTAAGGCTGACTGTCGTGTAATTAGCAGGTAAAAAAATACAGGTAAACAAATCAGCCAGTGAAATAATGTCAGTGTTTTAGCTACTTATCAATCGTCCTCCTGAACATGGTAGAAATTTGCAGGTTACTCTCCATAGTTCAGTGACAGACTAACGCAACACTACAATTCTACAGCCTTTCCATAATACTTTCCTGACTAGCAATATACAGAAATGTCAATCATCTCTTGTAATAACTCAGCATTCAAGGAGATTGCAATTAATATTAAGATGGACAGTACTGAAACAGCAAGTAATTAGTCACAAAGATAAGTAACCCTAAATTGGTGAGTTGCTGAGTGAGTGTGGGCAGCATAAGGAAGTCTGGGTCATCAGTCCGGCTCTATGGTATTGCCTTACGTAAATCTCTGCGAGGTGGCCGGCTGAGATTACACTGGGGGGATGGGGGCAGTAGGGGAGGAGAAAGGGGAGAGAGGATGAGAAAGGGGGGGGAGAAGTGGGGGAAGAAGGAGGCGAGAGACTGGGAAGACGGGGGAGGGGAGGGTAAGGGTAAAGAGAGATGGTTGGATAATGGGGAATGAACAGGAGGAGGAAGGGAGGGCAGGGTGGAGATAACTAAGGGAAAGGGATGGGGGAAGGGTGAAGGGAGAAAAGGAAGGGAAGAGGGTGAGGAGAAGGAAGAGAAAGGGTACGAGAGGAGGAGGGAAAGAGGAGAGCAGAATGGAGGAGGAGGAGGAGGAGAAAGGGGAGGGTAGAAATGATGGGGAGGTGAAGTTAGCAGCAAAAGGACGAAAATCTGGACCAAGTTAGGATGAAAAGCGTATGATAACTTAATCTTATATATCTATCAGACCTCTCAAACACCCCAGCCCAAGTCCATCATTCTAATTCGACTGTTTTTGCTGCTAGACGATTTTTCTCAGCTTAGGAGACGACCTTTGAAACAGAAACGTAAATGAAGACTGTAACTAACACCTTTCGTTTGACAAGCCTCTCCTGTCTGTCTCTGTCTGTCTGTCTGTCTGTCTGTCTCTCTCTCTCTCTCTCTCTCTCTCTCTCTCTCTCTCTCTCGACAGTTTTTTGTTCGTCATTCGTGCTCAGATGTAATGATGCTTTCCGACAACGACAGTACAAAAGAATCCATTTATTTTTTCCGCTGCAACAACATACAATTACCCAATCGATACATTTAGTGATCACGTGTTTGGACGGTAAAGAGAAATGAAAGGTGAAAGCTACTAAGTGTGAATGATAAGAATTGCGAATTTTGTAATAATTTTGCCAGATTTATTTTCCTTGGCTGGACTATCCACGCATTATAGAGTTAGCCGATTACCACTAATTTACGATTTTTTTGGCGTGGGTATTACTTTGCAACAGGAAATGAGGAGTTACATGGGGTATATGACACTAGGTAGCAGCTGTGGTTGTGGATCCAGACCCGGACAACGTAACAGCATCAGTAAGTCACCTGTGTATACCTGATTAACTTTATACCTGCAGGCGGTCGTCCTTTATTAGTAAAATCGCCTGACCACAGCCAGAATAAAGTCCTAGATTCCCTGGTGTACATGTCCATTGCCTGCGGAAGTTCTAAAAATTCTTGAAATGTATTTTTTCAGTCTGTCTCTTCCCAACCCTTCCCGCCTGTCTGTCTGTCTGTCTGTCTGTCTCTCTCTCTCTCTCTCTCTCATATATATATATATATATAGATATATATATATATATATATATATATATATATATATATATATATATATACTGACCCCTGACAATAGCCAGCCGTGCGTAAACACAAGTAATGTGGGCCAGGCGGTGCGACTCCAGGCGGGGGTGGTGGTGACACTCCCTCTCTCTCTCCCTGGCTCCCCCCCCCCTCTCTCTCTCTCTCTCTCTCTCTCTCACCTTGTTTTATCAGCCTGTTTGTCTTTACCGATCCATCACACTGTCATCTGACTTCTTAGCGTTCTGTCCTACCGTTTCTTCCCATTCCCTCTCCCTCCTTTCCTATCAGTATATATTCTTGTCAGTCCGCCTGTTACTGTGATCTTTCATAGGTATCCCACGTCCGTTTCTGTCCGTTCACCTTATCACCCTTTGGCTCCTGTGATTCACTCTTAACTGATTATAGTCGTTTGGTGATAGCATAATTATCCCGATAGAAGAGAGGGTTTATGGTGGTAATATTAACACTCAGACTCCTCACTACACCCTTTTTATCCTAACTTGGCTCAGATCTTTGTCCTATTGCAACTTACATCACGCAGGTCCATAGCAAAATAAGACTACTATGGCTCTACATTCATTTCTTAGCACTTCTTCGTGACTCGCATGATTTTCCAGTGTTAATCTACTGCGACAACTCAGCATTCAAGATGGAAAGATGTCGGTTTTAGGACAAGATGGGGTAAAGACAATATAGTGTTAGGCTGGGGATGAGAAATTTAGGGTGGCACTTTTTCATTGGCTCTGCGTTTGGATATTCTCACGGTATCGGAGGTGTGGGGGCCCGGTCGGTGGCGTACTCGTCTTGTGATGTGTGTCCCTCAGGTCTAGGCCTCGAACCCAGGCCGTGGGATATATTTACTGTGTGTTCTGGTAGTATGTCCTGCCATGTGTTCGCACCCTGCTGTTTTTATCGATGGCACACACACACACACACACACACACACACACACACACACACACACACACACACACACACACACACATACACCCCCACACACTTATCCATGACAACACTTAAGCATTAAAACTCTTCGACTTTCACAACCATTACTCTTCTTACAGACATTCCACTGGGGGAGGCGGTGGCTCAATCGGTAGAGAGGTGGGCTACAGTCCCAAGGGACCCAGGTTCAAATCCCCGCTGGGGCAGGGGACAGTTTAAGGATTTGAATTACATTAAATCAGGCTTTACTGATCTACCAGAAGCCCCGCCGACATGTCGTAAAAATACCCCCGCTAATACCAATACACCAGTCCTGTATGAGACAGCCCTAGCATGTATTCAATATGGACGGTGGGTGTTAGCGCCGAAGTGGTGACATGTAGAGGTGCATGGTATGTAGGAGGACTGCTGGGCCTTGACAGCAGGCTGTGAAGCCTATGCCCAGAGTCGGACACATAACAAAAAAAAAAAAAAATCATTCGTACCTAGCCAGCACTGGGAGGAGTTGATTCTGGCTCTCACTCTACCACCAACGATTAGGTCCACCCATACAGCAGACGTCTTT
>NC_137054.1:67504800-67537300 GCF_032717465.1 Coenobita brevimanus
CGATAAATGTATAAGACAATAAACCACATACATCACACACACACATACGATTAAGCACATGATACACAAATGACACACGACTATACGCGATACACAGCACATAAAAAAAAACCTTTATCGTACAAACAGGCAGAGCCAAACGAAAAAATCATTGGGCAAATAACATGGAAACCATATGCACGTAACACTTCGAGGGTCTCTCTCTCTCTCTCTCTCTCTCTCTCACACACACACACACACACACACACACACACACACAAAACGCTCAAAACAACACACTCCCTCAGTACACTCGCCGCCCCACCGATGAAGCAACAGCAAGAAGTAGATGGCGGTGTGGCGTATTGCACAAGCGGCCATTAGCAGAGTAATTAGGGGGGACTATTAGTAATGACAAGACGGCTCATCACACCTCCAACCAACTTTCACACCTTCCCCTTCTTTTGGTGTCACGGCCGATCTATCCATCTGACATCTCCCTATCCTTCAGTTTCATACATCCGAATCTGGGTATATCCTAGACAGTCCGCTCCCTAATTCCCAACAGTTCTTCCACGCACCTTACTTGGCTTCATACTCTTTCAGATGTCACGATTTTGGAGCTAGTGGTCACCGTCCATATTGAATACATTTTAGGGCTGCCTCTTTCACCGCAGCGATGGTACTTGCGCTTGTGTTTCATGAAGTGTCTCTGAATCTGTTACGACTGCTTCAGCGAAATATAGAAACCCCCTTCTACGTATACCCTGAGATCTACTTACATCTCTTTCGGAAAGCAACTCAGCTCTATAACTTGACTACAACCTGAAGTTCCCGGGGATACCTCCATTATTTACGCTTTTATATTAATATTTTTAGGCAGTAATTTGTGTTCTTGTAAGCGTTCCTGATACTGTGAAAATATTGTACTCCTGTGCTTTGATAGGAATGGTATTGTGTTCGTGGCTCTAATGGATGCTACAGACGCTTTGTTTATATAAATCCTTCTGACTCTGGACAAAGATACACTACACAGATACACGGAAGGGTGAAGGAGTTTTAGCCCCATCCACCTTCCTTCTTTAGCTCCTTACCTCCCTTGAATAACCTTTTATATCGTTCACTAAATACGTGGACAGGGCAAGGGAAGCGGATCAAGGCATTTCAAACCCCAGCCACATCGACTAAACTCACGATCTTTGGCTTTTTTCCTTCGCCCTCGCTCAAATATCCCTAAATTCCCGCCGCAGTCCTGACGAAAAAGAACCCTCAACAACAACAGCAACAGCGACAGGTCCGGCCGTCAGCGTTGCCTGTCTGACGCGCCTGACAGGACCCGGGCGGCAGATCTGACACGAAGAATTTGCTTGACTGGCAGAATCGACGTCAGAGTGACTTGGGTAAATAATGACGGAGGGTTGGTCCTTTCCCGATCCTGTGAAACTCGGTGGTGGTGGTCCCAGTGTTGTGCTCTGGTGGTTGTGGTGGTGGTCGTGATGGTAGTGGTCGTAGTGGTGGTGACAATGATGGCAGTAGTGGTGGCGGTGGTGGGAATGGTGGTGATGGTAGCGTTGGTGGTGATGGGGAAGTGGTGGCTGGTGGTTTAGTGATGGTAAGTGAGGTGGTTGATTGTCTTGGTTGATGGTGGTAATGGTATTTGTCGATGGCAGTTACACAGGCATTGGTGTTTATTAGTAGTGGTTAATGATGTTATGGTAGTCAGAGCTTCTTATGGTTGTTAGTGGTTAGAATGATTACTGTGGATGACGCTAGTGGTTATGGTTTTAGAGGCGATTGTGGTTTGCAGATGAGGATAAATGAAGCAAAGAAGCGATTAGTGATGGTTAGAGATGGTAGTGATTGTGGTGGTGGTGATTGTGGTGGTGATTGTGGTGGAGGTTGGTAGTGGTATCGATGATTGTGGTGGCAGATAAGGACGCTAAGGATGATGTGGATGGGTACGTGGTTGTAAGTGGAGGTGTGGAGGGGACTTAAACATTGCTGGTTGTAGTTGAGGTAGGAGTTGTGGTGGTAGTTGTTAATGGTAGGAGACTTGTAGTAGTAGTGGCGTACATTGTTTGGGAAGGAATGCTGTAAATGGTGGTTGTGACTGGTAGGAATGTTGGTAGGAGTAGGCATGTGTCTGGGTGGTGGTGCAGGATGTTGTGGTGGATGTTCCTTTGTTTTAATGTTGGTAGTGGTGGTTATGGTGGTTGTGGTGCCGATGGTGGTAGATGTTGTGGTGAATGTTCCTTTGTTTTACTGTTGTTGTTGTTGTTGGTGGTGGTGGTGGTGATGGAAGTTGTGGTGGCGATGGTGGCTGTGGTGGCGATGGTGGTTGTGGTTATGATGTTGAGATGAATGGTGACAACAGGGGATAAAGCGTAGAGGGAAGAAGAAAAAAGAAATGAAAGCAGGGGAAGAAAGGAAGAGTGTGAAAGAAAAGAGAAAGGAGAAAAGGAAGACGGGGTGAAGGGGAGAGGAGGGCAAGGATGGAGAGGAAGACAGGGAGGAAAGAACGAAGAAAGGAAGGGTAGAAAGTGAGAAGGTGAAGGAATGCAGGGAAGAAAAGGTGAGGAGAGAGTCAGAGGAAGAAGAGGGAAGGAAGGGCGTAGAAGGAAAGTGGGGAATGGAAGGAAGGGGGAGGATGAGGGGTATAATGAAGAAGGGAAAAGATGGGGAAGGGGGAAATAATGATTACGGTAGGCGGTAAAGGTAAGTGTACTGACAGTTTTCGTGTACCGACGGGGATGATTATGTGCAAAGCTATGGCGGTACTGAAACTTTGATGCCAGTTAAAGTTAGAGACAAATGGTTAACGAATTCAGTACCAGTTAACAAGGATGACAAGGGAGAGGGTAATGGAGGGGGTGAAGGTAGGTGGGAGGGTGAAGGTGTTTTTGATGACGCAAGAAGTATACCCAATCACACACACACTATAGAAGTCTGCTATCAATTATTCCCATGCATAATAGTAAAGTGCCTACACGTTGCACAAGTACACTTTTTCACACACACACACACACACACACACACACACACAACACCCCTTCCACCCCAGACACACGCAACCTCACAACACCCTTTCCACCCACAAGCACACACGCAGCCTCACAACACTCCTTCAACCCCCCCACACACACAACCCCTTCCACCCACACGCACACACCCACGCAAGACATAATTACACACTAATCACAATTAACGCCTTCTTAATGATATATGGAGATGTCTGTCAGCCCAACATTCACTTATCCAATTACGGCGTCCTATGTGGCATAAAATTGGCCTTAGTATAGAGTCTCCCACCTGAGGACACGCAGGTAACTCGACAGGTGTATGGAGTGTAATGAACTGTTTGAGAATTTCAGGACAACCAGGGTCTTGAAAAAAAAAAAAAAGGAACTGTAAATAAAGGTGGAATGAAAGGAGGAGAAGAAATGTAAATAAGAGGAAAACCAGGGCGAGGGAAAATATCAAAGCAAAAATAATGCGGGGGAAAAATGTCGGGATTTTTCAGAAAAGTGAGGAATGAAAACAGAGTGGGTGGCCGCCAGATCGCCACGACGAGAGAGAGAGAGAGAGAGAGAGAGAGAGAGTGCAGTGGGCGCTAAACGGGATTAAAGAAACCGGGATTGAAGACCAGGAAGGGTAAAAGAAAATGGGACAGAGATGAAGAGGAGAAAACACGCAAAAGAAGAAGCTCTGTCATTACTTCTAACTACACAAGGATCACTAAAGCAGACGCAGAATTGACGCTAAGGCCTAACCTCTCCCCAGACATCGACACGCAACCGTATAATTTACGATCCAGGTCCCAGTTCCAGTTCTAAGTGCTACCAGGGTGGAGTTTTGAGAAGTGAAAAGGTAAAAGAAAATGAATATGTGGCGAACTCCTGAAAGGGCTAAAGAGAATGTGACTCAGGTGAAGAGTGAGGAAGAGGGAAAACGATGAGAGAAATACAGACCCAGAAAGGATTTTAAAATGAAAGGTTTTATATCTATATCTACTTATCTACCTTCTATCTGTCTATCTATGAATATATGAGCATGTACTTATATATACGTGTGTGTGTGTGTGTGTGTGTGTGTGTGTGTGTTTTAAGAAGGCTTGAATAAAACTATATGGAGTCCAGGGTAAAGACTTGACAAGGTAAAATGAGAAAGTGTGTGTTTGTGATGAAAAGAAAGGAAGCTATGGCGGGGAGAGGAGGGAAAATTGGGGCTTGGATGGATGGTAGGATGGGAATATTATGGGGTTCAGGTAGGGGGAAATGAAATGGGTTTGGGGTGATGGGTAGTAAAGAATGGGACTGCAATGAGGGATAGAAAAGTGGGAAATGGGGGTCTGAGGACTATGTGGGGGAAAGAATGGGTTTGGGGTGAGGACGGGGAGATCTGGTGTGAAGGCTAAAGAGGAAAATGGAGTTTGAGGTGACGGGGAGAGGAGGAAAGAAAAGGAGTCAAGTTGAGAGGCAAGAGAGAGGAAAGATGCGGTTTTTGACGGGTGGAAATGAGTAAAGAGTTTAGGGTGAAGAGGGAATGATGGAAAACGTGATCTAGGGTGAAAGAGTGAAAAGGCAATGAAAAGGGGTGGACCAGGAGGCACAGAGGGAAATGATGGGGGCAGGGTGAAGGGTAGTGAAGGGAAGGATGGGGTGAGGTGATGGGTAAATGGGAGAGAGTGGTGTTTGGTGTGAAGGGGGGAGAAGAGTTGTGGAAGAGGGTTAGGGTGAAGGGTAGAAAAGGGAAATATATAGATCTACAGTGAGAGCGAAAGGGGAATAATGGGGTATGTGTGAAGAAGTAAACTATGGGAATGTGTTCTCAGGTAAGAGGAGAGGGGAAAGAAGGGCTTAGGATGAGGGAAGGAAAAGGGGAAATGGAACACAAGGGGAGGAGAAGATGGGAATCCGGAGTGAAGGTTAGAAAAAGAAAATGGCTAAAGGTTTTTGAGGGATGAAGAGAATCACTGGGACTGTGTAGGTATGCAGGGGAGGCGACAGAGGTTTGACACACACACACACACACACACACACACACACGAATGATGAACGTTGGAGTCACACACAAGATCTATACACATGCACTGAACGGTACCCTTGTGTGTGTGTGTGTGTGTGTGTGTGTGTGTGTGTGTGTGTGTGTGTGTGTGTGTGTGTGTGTGTGTGTGTGTGTGTGTGTGTGTGTGTGTGTGTGTGTGTGTGTGTGTTTCAAATGTCCACTGTCGCCTCTCAACATCATCTTTCCCTTCATAAATCATACTCTTCCTCAATCCCCTGACCTCTCTACTTTCTTTTCCCCCCCTCCCTCCCTCCTTCCCTCCATCCCAGACTCCTTCTTCCCCGCCTCCCTACCCCTTCCCCCTGACCTGCACCTGCTCCTCCCTGACCTACCTCAATCGCGCCTCCCCCGAAAAATTACAAAATATTTTAATGTTGATATTTTTATTTTATTAACGTCGCTAATTTTTACCAAACATAACTCCTTTCTGAGACGTATTTTCCCCTCGCCTCTCTCTCTCTCTCTCTCTCTCTCTCTCTCTCTCTCTCTCTCTCTCTCCATAATATATTCTCTGCCATTACAGTTCCGTCCACCTGTCTCACTCTTTAACACCTGAGGTAGGTGGGGACGTTCACCATCCACTCACTCGATGTAGTGCTGCTGTCGGGTGTCTGCCCTTTCTTCTCCTCCATCCTTCTTTCCTTCCATCCTCTTCTGTCTTTCTTTCCTTCTTTCTTTCCTTGTCCTTCTGCCTACGGGTGACTTTACACTCCCGCTTCTGTAATTCCTTCATTCTTTCCTCTTCTTTCTGCCTGTGAGTGACTCGACACTTAGTGACAAGCCAAATGGTATCCTGTACACCAGGAAACCATTTACCACGCTGGGTGGTAACCATATAACCAAATTTTGGCGCCTGGTGGTTTAGTGGGTAATTACTGCGCTCCAATCGGATTGTGCCGGTGAAGGTTTATATCCAAGGGGTGGTTGGGGTTGACTGCTCATGTAATGCCACTCAGGGATGAGTGAGGCTGGTCACTCTCATCTTAAATGTCGGGACCAACTGCCTAGCCTCGGGCTCCTACGGTCCTCATGGGGAAATGTAGAATTGGATGATGGATGGATGGATGGATGGATGGATTTCTACCTCCCTCCATTTCCTATCTATCTATCTATTTATATTTTTATCTATCTGTTTATCTATCTATCACTCTATCTGTAATGTATGTATGTTTGTATGTATGACTGTATCTATATATGTATGACTATATATGTATGCATGACTGTATGTATATGTACGTATGTATGTATGTGTCTGTCTATATAGAAGAGGAAGAAGAGAAAGAAAAGGGAGATTAGGGAGGAAGCAGGGAATGAGGAGAATGATGGCGTAGAAGAGGTGAGGAAGAAGAGAAATCACAGCAAACTGGCACAAATTGAGTCTTCCTTCAATACAGTAAGCGAATCCAATATCATCACTAGCAGTATCTTCCAGGTAATGAATTTTAACATCGTCCTTCTGTAACTACTAAAGGGTTATAAGTGTACTTCATTGGTTTACAATTTACAGTAACAGAATATACGGTATACCTTATATTGCTTCATTTGCATATAACCCCAGGTCACCAATAATAAGTTAGTTGCCATCCTTACCATTGTTATCCCGCCCTAGCTTTCCTTTAGAAGCAGCTCGCGTATCGTAACTGCTCCATAAAAAGCCACATTACCACCTGGGCTTAACCCGTACCTGGTCGTTAGGTGTTGCTTCCATGACACACGCCGCACACCTGACATCTTTTACCTGACAATTTAGGTAAAGCAATTATTTAAATACACGTGCACATTACCACACCTGTCCCCACACCTACACACGTGCAACTCCAAACCTACACCTGCACACTTCCATATTTACACACTTCCACACTTACTTCAATCCCTACACACTCCCATCCCGAAGCACTCCAATACCTACACACTCCCACATCCACACATTCCCACCCTTACATATCCCAACACCTACTCATTCCCACACCTACACACACCCAAACCCAGCCCCCCACACCCCCACACCTACACTGCATACTACCATATTTACACACTCCCACACCTACACCCCTATACCTACACTTTCTCATACCTACACAAGTCGCACCCTCAACACCTGCACTACATACTCCCACATCTACACACTCCCTGCCACTCTCTCACGCAGGAATTGGGCCAAAGGAAATATCTCACATTTCAAGAACTTTTCGGAGGCGTCACAAAATCACCAGCTTTGCTTGTGGGTCACCAGCATTTCCCTAATTTGACTTAAGTTGTCTGTCAATGGCGGGAAAGGAATGAAAAAAAAAAAATCACTGGAGGGGTTATCGAATATTTTTGTAGCCTCTTCCCTATGAGACATCTCCCCTAAGATGAACAGAGACGTTTGGCAATATCATAAAATGTCCTCCTAGTGAGTGATTTAATTCTGAAGTAAATGCATGAGTCCAATCGCAAAACACCTGCGTAAATTTCCAAGGGACCGAGATATCTAATGTTTTTCCTACATCAATAAATCAGTGACTATCGCACCATGAGGCCAAAGGTTGATGAATATTGCCCTGGATGACCCGCCAGTGACCCCCGCCGCCAGCCCCGCCGTGTGGCCGCTTTTCCCCCAGTCACCCGCTAAACCCCGCTTCCCGTTTTCTCTCAGCTGGTAAGGAAAGTCGGAAGCTGTTTGCCCAGTTTCCGCAATGTAGCCGCCTGTCATTAGCCTCAAAGTATAGGTGTTTGGAGGAGCCAGGGTCTGAGGAACGTAGCGTCGATTGTGCCGGAGTGGAGTGCCGCTCCGAAGGGGGAAATAATTCAATTACTGACGCCTTGGAGAGAGTTTTATGGGGTATTGTGCTGGTACGCCCCTCTCGCTCTCTCGCACTTTTCATTCTCACTGACGAATTGTAGAAGCCCAGACTTTTTTTTTTATTATTACGCAGACGAATACATTTGCATTTATATTAGCTTTACAAATTATACTTATGGATTATTCCTTCTAGCTCAATCTAACTAAAAATATATATAATTATTGTTTCTTTAACTGAATCTGAATTCATATAACATAGATGTTGTTCTTTATATGTGAAATATCAAAGTTAACTCCCAGCAAATATCACTATAAGGAGAAAAATCTAAGGATGTGCCTCTAATCTCCACAGTCTTAGCTAGGTGAGAATTATCGTTCTTGTTTAAAGATATTCTCATAATGGCGTTGCCTTGCTTGGGTAAAATGACCTACTGCAGTTATCCTACGTTTTTATCTTGGGTCATAAGCACTGGCGACTGTCAAGAGCAGGTGGACAGAGCTAAAGGGTCTGAGATGACGTGGATACAGCTCTTGGGTCTGACACTGCTGTTTAATGCAAATCCAGCATTTGATACGAAGTTGGTGATGCATGCAACTGAGGAAGGTGTAGCCTGCTGATGGGCGAGTGAACTGCTAATGCGTGGGCCTTGGGAATCAATGCCTACCGTCTGAATATTGTTATTTTAGTAAAACAGTTTCGCTGCGCCGCCATAAATGTTGACCAAATCGTACCATCACACAAGCCCGGGGAGAAATATCCATAACAATCTAGCGTTTGGTGAGTCTAGTAAGCGTGTACTGGCCTTTCTGTCGTTCGCGTAAACTGATAATCACAGAAATAGTAATCACGCTAGTATTAAATTCAGAGTTAAAGTTACAACATTATGTGCAGCAGCTTCCTAATATATATACATTTGAGTCTATTGATTTTTCTTTTGCTTAGGGAGACGGACAGACATACAGATTTTTTCTTCAGCCTGTGATAGTTTATTGCGGAACAAAAGCCTTATTCTCTTACACAATCGTTTGGTTCCTACTCATTTATTTTTAATGGGTCCTTTGTTGTAAATATCACGAACTAATTTGCCTACCAATGATCATTCTGGCATTTAACTACAGCAATTTTATTTTCCAATTTGATCTGTTTCCCTGTGCAAGAGATTTCCTTCTTATTATACCATCTGAAACCTAGCATTGATCTCTGTGTTGCTGTCCAAACATTCGCAAGCTTACATTCTGGGCTATGTCTGGCTCCCAATCCCTGATATAACGTTAGAAAAGGAAGGGCCTCTCTTTTAAGATATGTGGGCAACTTTATCTCTTTTTATTACGTTACGGTGTTGACCAAAACGTCCTCTCATTCCATGCCTATTGTTCGCTTGACCGAGTGAGGCAGGTTACAGGGCTGGGGGAGGAAGAACTTCAGGTCACACTAACATATCTCTAATGTGTGTCTTGGAAGCCAATGTCCAGTCCACAGACCTGTCGACTCTGAGTAACAGCAGGATGTGTGATGATTGTATGTTAAAAGGCAGGAGGCAGTACCGTATATGGCACTGTACATTAGCTTGACATTGATTTAGCCATGATATTTATTGTTTTGTGTACAGTGTCTCTCTGCCTAATATGTTTGATGTCCTATGTATTCAGCTTTAATACTTATTTCCCTCTGACAAGGAGAGTATGTTTTCCCCCCTGTTTGCTTGTTAGCTTGTCTGTAAGCAGGATTACTCTAAAACTGATCGAGAGACTTGGACCAAATTTGGTGGGTAGATAGCCCATGTCCAAGGGAACAATCGATTAACTTTTGGCACCGATCCGGATCGTATTACAGATTCTGGATCCGGAAAACACTTTTTGCGAAACCCTAATCAGTGTTGAGAAAACCTAACCCATTATGAAGAGTGGTTTGGAAATAGCGTTGCCCATGTCGGAGAGATGCGCTCCACTGAGTGTCCCTCTAGTCTGTAATGCAGAATTTTGTATTGCTTCGACATTATTTAGTAAAGATGGTCAATGCTTTGTGAGGAGAAACCCATCCGCCTTTCACCCTACGAACAACCCACTTCGCATTGTGAGTCAGAGTGACAAACCTGCGGACATTATCATCCTCAAGAATTAATGTTATACTGGTGTGCATTGAAATATCTGCCTACCCCAAGCCCCTGACCTGCCTCACTCGCTCACTATTTCTTTCTCTCTTTCTCTGGCGCTCTCTCTCTCTCTCTGATTCCGTGTCGCCCCGTCCGCCTGCGTTGAACATGACAGTAATTGACAGGAGTGTGAGTGACGGGGAAGGGGTTGAACAGACACAGGCTCCAAACTACCGGGATCATATAGTTACTGAGAGAGAGAGAGAGAGAGAGAGAGAGACAGACAGACAGACAGACAGAGAGAGAGAGAGAGAGAGAGAGACTTTCAGCACTGTTTTTCCTCTAACAACCTCCTTCTCTGGCGGTCACAAGGAGATTACGCTTGGTGACGCTGTGCACCTTGGACGGAGCAGCTGCGGCGTCCACCCGGGAGCCACACACACACACACACACACACACACACACACACACACACACACACACACACACACACACACACACACACACACACACACACACACACACACACCTCGTAACCCCCTTCCACCTCACCCATCCCCACCCCTGGCGACCTCCTCACTAATTGCGTCTACTGACAACCCCTAACCACTGGGAACTACGGCACTAGTAACCCACGAGTCTTGATTTACGAGTTTCCTATGCGATTTACGACGCTGTGTGTGTGTGTGTGTGTGTGTGTGTGTGTGTGTGTGTGTGTGTGTGTGTGTGTGTGTGTGTGTGTGTGTGTGTGTGTGTGTGTGTGTGTGTGTGTGTGTGTGTGTTTTATCATATGGGGCAAAAGCTAATAGAAGGCCTGATGGAAAAGAGTAATCTATGGGAAGATTTTAGGTAAAAGAGATTCGTGCAAGGGAGCTTTAACAGGAAAAGATCTGAGACAAAAAGGGTGTGTAGATGAACTGTGTTAAGACGACGATGAGATGGAGGTGTCAAAGAGAATGGTGTCTAAAAATCGTTCTAAGGAGATGAGGAATGAATGGTGCTGCTGTTATAGGGATGGGGAATGGAAGAAAAGGATGGAGACTGGAATGAAAGGATGGGGACTGGAATGAAAGGATGGGGACTGGAAGGAAAGGATGGATACTGGAAGGAAAGGATGGATACTGGAAGGAAAGGATGGAGACTGGAAGGAAAGGATGAAGACTGGAAGGAAAGGATGGACACTGGAAGGAAAGGATGGATACTGGAAGGAAAGGATGGAGACTGGAAGGAAAGGATGGACACTGGAAGGAAAGGATGGATACTGGAAGGAAAGGATGGAGACTGGAAGGAAAGGATGAAAACTGGAAGGAATAGATGGATACTGGAAGGAAAGGATGGAGACTGGAAGGAAAGGATGGAGACTGGATGGAAAGGATGAAGACTGGAAGGAATGGATGGATACTGGAAGGAGAGGATAGAGACTGGAAAGAAAGGATGGAGACTGGAAGGAAAGGATGAAGATTGGAAGGAATGGATGAAGACTTAAAGGATGGAGACTGGAAGGAAAGGATGGGGACTGGAAGGAAAGGATGGATACTGGAAGGAAAGGATGAAGACTGAAAGGAAAGGATGGAGACTGGAAGGAAAGGATGGGGACTGGAAGGACAGGATGGGGCCTGGAAAGAAAGGATGGAGACTGGAAGGAAAGGATGAAGACTGGAAGGAAGGGATGGGGACTGGAAGGAAAGGATGGATACTGGAAAGAAAGGATGGAGACTGGAAGGAAAGGATGAAGACTGGAAGGAAGGGATGGGGACTGGAAGGAAAGGATGGGGACTGGAAGGATAGGATGGATACTGGAAGGAAAGGATGGACACAGGAAGGAAAGGATGAAGACTGGAAGGAAAGGATGGACTCTAAGTGAAAAGATTAGAATGTGGGATACCGTTAACTTTTTTTTTTTAAATCTTTCTCGTGTTCTGTCTTTCTCCTCTAACCATAGTATTTACCATGTTCCTAATGAGGCAAGTACCACAGCTTCTGCACCATGTATGAGCCAATGTATCACCGCTATAATTTACTCAGCCTGGCCTTGATCAGCAACGGTTCTCGGAGTGCTGATGCGTGTACTGAATGGTAAATAAAAAAGCTATATAAAAAAAATAAAGAGTTGGATTAATTCTGAAATCAAGGGACAAGGGAGGACTAGCCTATTTTTATTTTTTTATCTTTTTATTATTCTTATTATTATATTATTATTATTATTATTATTATTTTGCTGCTATGAATCGCTTTTGTTTTGCTATGGAGAGGCCCAAATTAATGTAGGGGTTGCTGAAAACTTAATCTGATCCCTCCTGTTTCTAAAATTTCTCCTGAACTGAATAACATAACTTGGAGATAGTAAGAATAATGCACTGGAAGACGTCATCGAACTGAGAGGGTTAAGGGAAAGGAGGCGCGCGAGGATGGGGAGAGGAGGGGATAATGAGAAAGAGGGAGAGGAGGAAGGAGAAAGAAGGGGGAGGGAAGTGAGAGGGAGGTGAAAAGAGGTGACGAGGGTAAAGAGAGGGGGAGACGGGGACGGGTGGGGGAGGGAAGGGAGAGTTTAGTTCTCACGGGGGCGGGGGTGAGTGGGTCGAGGGGTTAGTTACGAGGGGAGAAGAAGAGGAAGGGGAGGTGAGAGGGAAGGGAGGAGGGGAGAAACAAACAGAAGCAAAAAGAAAAGGGAGGAACGAGAGAAAGGGAGGGAGGGATTGGTAATAAAATGAGAAGACAGATGTGGTAAAGAAAAGAGGGAAGGAAAATAGGAACTAGGAAAGGAATAGGAGGGAAAGCAAGAGGAATGAGAAAAAGGGAGGGAGGGACTGGTTATGAGCGCAAAAGGTAATTACAGACGAACAGGAGAAATTAGGAGGAGTAAATAAATTGGAAAGTGAACAGAGAGGGGAAGAAAGGAAAATGAGAGAGAAGAGGGGGAAAATTTGTAAGGGAGAAAAGGGTTAAGAAAGTTGAATAGGAGAGAGGAAGAGAAAAAGGTGGGAGAAAAGAAAGTGAGGAGGAAACATGAAGGAAAGAATGGAGAATGAGATGAACGGAGAGCAGGGGTAAAGTGGAGGAAAGGTGCAAAGGAGATTGGAAGAGACGATAGGGGGGAGGGAGGAGAAATTAAAAGGCAAGCATGAGAGAAAAGAACGTAAACTAAGACAGAAGGAATAAAGACTGGTTGGAGGAAGTAACAGGAATCAGAAAGAGGAAGGAACAGGGAACGAAAGGGAATGGAACGGACAAAGGAAAAGTAGAAACGAAGACGTGAAAAAAAAAAAAGACAGAAATAGTGCACAGAAAGAATGACAAGCATGAGAGAAAATCCATGGAAAATGTACAATAACAGGTGTCGGTATGATACGATGAATTCGGATAGGAAAGAGGAAAGGAAAGACAAAAGGGGGTTTAAAAGAGAGAGAGAGAGAGAGAGAGAGAGAGAGAGAGAAGTTAGCAGTACTCACATCATTTAGAATTACTGTAACTGAGTATTTAGTTTCATGTCACTAACTAGGCTTCTGGTCCTTCAGCACACAACAACACCTGGACTGCAATGGACACAACTGGGTACTTTATTCAGGCACACACCTGGCCATTATAATTAAATGAAGAGAATTAAGGTAATCATGTGGTTTTCAATTACCTCACTTTGCCTCTTTCTTGCTATGGACGGTCTTTTTCTAATGCCTAACTTCAGACGATTTTATTCAACTGGGAGAAATCGTACCAGTCTAAGAGTTACATAAGCACTTCATTCAGGCTGACAATAACCTATCCTGTTCAGCTGAGGGAAATAGTGGCAGTGCAAGGGTTAATCAGATGTTCCTGGATCAGTCTCTCCTGCCTATTAACTCATTGCTATTCATCACATGCACGCACCACTCATTCCTGGGCCACTCCACTGTAGACTCTCCAATGTGTGAGTTGTGGGCTTCATCTGTGTCGAGTCAGCTTGTAAGTCTGGCTCCTCCTTGTCCTGTTGTCATCTTTTTCATTAACTTAATCCTACATCATTAAAATATGAATGTAGTTGGAAGAATTCAGAATATAGTAGATGTATAGGAGAGCACAGGAGTAGTAATATCAACAGTCTAGTAAAATACACTTCCACTGATTAATCTGATTTCTTAATCCTCTGATTTTGTAAGCTTCAGCTCATAAACTGAACACTCACACACTTTTTTTTCCTTTTTTACGGATTATATAATTCCCTGTTATATAAAGTCATTCCGCCAAATAGGTGGATTAAAATGGAGTGCAGTCCCTGTCGTGTGCCTTTCCAAACATACTGTACATTGCTTCTTCATCCCTGCTCATATCTAATCACATATACAGCCATGTTCACCACCCTCCTTACATCCAATCTCTCTATAACCATACCTTCTAAACTTACTAACCTTTATCCCTTGAACAACCGAAATTCCCTCTCCGCATCTTACAGAAACCGCTACATATCTTGCCTTACTCATACTCATTAACTCGCACACATTCTTTACCAATCCCATATCCACTGCTCAGCCTCTAGACTTTGTAAATTCATATCACACCTTTAACTGTGAGCACAAATACACCTTCATGCAGTCCTTTTGGTCAATCAGCTCTCAGTCTACTGTTTCGAATCAAGGCCTTTTATAGCAACAGGCACTTTCCTTTTACTCTGTTACTTGATCTGCACACTAACCTTTCTTTTCCATCACCACCGACATATTTCAAATCTTCCACTCGTTCGGGTCTCTACTGTATTCACCAACACATCACTCTGAATCACCTCTCTTTTAGCCATATTTACTTTCAGACCTCGCCACTCACACTCTGTACCAGCCTGAAGAGATCCTATCCACAATAATTAGTAAACAGCACTGCATAATCTGTAATAATTAAATCTGACACACACACACACACACACACACACACACACACACACACACACACAAAACTTGAAAAATAACACACCCTCTTTATCTAGCGTCCTCTCTCTCTCTCTCTCTCTCTCTCAGCCATCATCGCCCCCCCCCCCTGCCTCATGCACCGTAGCACTGTACTGGGTGGGTGGGGGGGGTAAATGACTTATGGTCCTCACCGCTCATAGTGTCGTGTTAGGAATGGAGTCACAAGGGCCCCTCCCCCCTCATTCCTTCACCCCTCTCCCCTCTTCCTCCTGCACCCCGTCTCTTCCTTCCCTCTGCACCCCTTTCTGTTGGTCCAGGCTGATTGGGGACGAAAAACAACAACAACAACAAAAACAATAACAACTCTTTCTCCTCCCTCTTACACCCTCCCTCTACCCACTCCCCTACATACTTTTTCTTCTCCCTCTTTCTTTCCCCATACCTCTTCCCTCCCTCCTACACCCCCTTCCCCCTCTCCTATACCTCTATAACCACTCTTTCCCTTACGCCTCTCTCTCTCTCTCTCTCTCTTTCGCCACTGGATCAACACGAGGTCAGTTTCGGGCAGATCACACTCTTGGATAGTTTCTTTCCCCTTTGTCGCCTGCCACTCTTTAGAACAGATGGGGACCTGGATGTAATTTTGACGGTTGTGGGTGGTATTCAAGGGGAAGCATGAGACTCAGCAAAAAGCGACTGTGTACTATAATGACCTTCGCGCAATGCATAGGTAATAATCCATCTTTTTTCTTCCTCTTAATCTGACTCCTGTTCGCTCCTCACCTCTACTCTCAACCTCATTAACATCCTTTGCGTTTTTAATTGCACTTCCTAACTTTTAATTTTTTTTTCCCCAACGCTATGTAAAGATAATAGATAAAAAATAATCACTGTGGTTTTAGGAGGAGGATACGTACAAGGCCCCTTATTTATGCTAGTTGAGGACGCTCCCTAACACCGCCTCCTTATCGATTTATTTCTATTACCTGTCGTTATCAGTGTCACCTGTTTGTTATTTAAAAAGGTAGAGCATTATTTTTGGCTACTGGACTGCTACGGACAGGTGGTGGCTTGAGAGATACCACCTGGCAAACTCTGTGGTAGTCAGTGGGGCTCGAACCCAATCCAGAGTGTCCCCCGAAGGTGATGCTATTGACAATCCGACCAAGCCATCACTTCTCTTGATTTTTTTTGTTTTTTCACTCCCTTCTCTCAGTTTCTCAGCATCTCCCCGGTGCTTATTCTCTCTCTCTCTCTCTCTCTCTCTCTCTCTGTTTTACTACTTTCCACCAAAATACTAGTTTTTCTAATATAGCCCAACTAAGCGAAGGATGAAAAAGAGGGGTGCGGGGGAGGGAGAATGAAGAAGGCAAAGAATGTGGGAGGAAGAGAAATTGAGGGGGGGAGGGGACGGGGAGGGAGAAATAGGGCGGGGGAGGGGACAGGGGAGGGGGAAATGGGGCGGGGGAGGGAGGGGGAGGAAAGAAGCGCCCCCACTAACCATGGGAACAAGCAAGGCCCCGTACCCTGAGGAAGCGCTTGTGACGAATGAGCTGCTTCCACTCCCCCTCCTCCCCCACTTCCACTCCCCCACCCTCCCCCACGTCCCCCCACACTCCCTCTCCCACTTCCCTTCTCCCCTGTAGCCTCTTTATCGCCCTCCCCCTTTCTCTTTACTCTCCTCCCCCCCCCCCACTGTAGGTTATCCCCTCTCCCCTTCCTTCCTTCCTCTACACTCTCCTCCCTCCCTATCTCTCCCTCACCTTTTCCCGTCTCCACCTCCCTCCCCAACTCTCTCCCCCTCTCCATCCCTTCCTCACTCTTTCCCCTTTCCACTGCCCTCCCCCACTGTCACTCCTTTCCCCCTTCCCTCTCTCAGTCTCCTCTCGTCTCCACTCTTCCCCTCCCTCCCCCGCTCTCTCCTCTCTTCCACACCCTCCCCCCTTCCCTCCCCTGCCCCTCCACAACCACAATATACCTTCACCCGCCTCGCTTCCCCCTGAGATGGATGAAAACGTTGCGTCCTCCAGGTACAGGTAAAAAAAACCTGGCAATTACGAGGGGAAGAAGCAAACAACCTTAAGACAGGTAACTTTCGCGAGGGTCACACCAGGCTTGCACTCCGGCCCGGGCCAGGAGGTGCGGGGTCAGGGGTCACGGAGGGGGGATGGGGAGGGGGAGAGGGGGGAGTAAAGGAGAGAGGAGGGAGAGGAAGTGAGGGGAGGAAAAGAGGAGTAGGGCGAAGGAGAGTGAAACAGGGAGTGAGGGGAGTAAAAGAGGGAAGTGTGAAGAGAAAGTTAGAGGGAGAGAGGGGAGTAAAGGAGAGAGGAGGGAGGGGAAGGGGAGAAAAAGAGGAGTAGGGCGAAGGAGAGTGAAACAGGGAGTGAGGGAAGTAAAAGAAGGAACCGTGAAGAGAAAGTTAGAGGAACTGAGAGGAGGAAAAGAGGAGTTGGGGCAGAGAGAGGGGGCTAGGGAGTGGGGGGAGTAAAAGAGGGAGGAGTGGAGAGGAAGAAGTGGGAAATGAGAGGAGGAAAGGACAGAGGATAGAAGAGGAAGAGGGGAAATGGAGGTGAACATAGGGAAGGGGAGGTAGGAGCAGCGAGAGGGAGGAACAGGGAGTGAGGAGAGTAAAGAAGATAAAATTGGGGAATGGAGAGGAAGGATGAGAAAGGGAGAGATGAGGTGGAAGACAGAAACACTGGAATGATAAGGGGAAGAAAAAGGTGAGCTCAGTAGAAGGAAAAGGGGAGGGTGAGTTGAAGAAGAAGGGGAGCAGGAGGGGAGAAAGAGGGTAGGGGAAAGCCGAGGGGAGGGAAGCGGGAGATAAGGGGAAGAGAAGGTGAAGCTGAGAGGAAGAGGGACAAATTAACTCCTTCATTTAGATGGCACACATCCTCTTTTATTCTCGCCACTCTCGGATGATTTTATTCGAGACAGGAAAGAACTTATAAACTAAAGGATTTTTATATAGTCTTTATTAGCCCCTTCACTACTAGATGACTCCCTTAGTAAAAACCGTCTTGTAGTAAAACGAATTACTATTTAATGACACCCTTGCTCTGAGGAAGTAAACAGTATGCAAATGTTAGTATCTGATTATCACTTTGACTTCTGAAACTCCTCTCAGCTGCAAAACTCGTCCGTTCTTAGCCTGATGTGCCTAGAGAAAGGAAGTGACTCTTTAATCCGGATGTTTTTGTTTTTAGATATAGTAAAACAGACCGACCGGTAGTGGGATTTTAAACACACACACACACACACACACACACACACACACACACACACACACACACACACATACACACACAAGCACCCCTAAATCTGACAAGCAAGTATTTCCCTACCCTCTTATAATTTTCCATGGATGTGACACCAGGAAATTAACATGCATCTACCAAACAACCTTCTCTCCGGACAGATCTCAGTTTTATCTTCAAAATCATCATTAGTTTTGCTCACCTTCCTCTCTACCAAGGGATTCATTTTCCTTCTCATTTTCCCAGGTAACATGAGAGAGACATCACATTCCCTAACTGCACACCTGAACATTCTTTTCTCCCTAGGGTGGCCAGGGTTCCACATAATCACACCTTCCCACGCTAACTGAGTCTCTCTTACCTGTAACACCCTGCCAGTGAAGGTAGGTAACTCTACATATCTATCTGTCTGTCTATCTATCTATCTATCTATCTATCAACAGCTTTAACTAAAACCATTTGCAATAGCGATTTTTTTTTTACCTGACTAGGGTCCCTACACCTTTTCGCCTCAGTTGATGACCAAGTGTAGCCACAGTGGAGAGTTATTTCGACTAGTAACCAAGGAGACTCATTCCTGCCTCGTACTTATGGCTTACTGAATTACCTGCAACCACGACTTGGTATTCGTGTTGAGGGATTAGCCCAGTTCCATCAGGTATAAACAAACAGACTACAGGAGCAAAGATGGGTTCAAATGCCATCGTCCTTAACCAGTCCCACATCAACATGTCATTGTCCTTAACCAATCCCTTAGAAGGTGTCACCTTCCTAAGCCAATCTCACGTCTGTTAATAATGAACCCAATCCCCCACAGCCAGTCCCCTACGGCCTTCCTATGCGTCACGTCGGAGCGGGGCAGTATCGGAAAATTACCGCTATTTACCTCCAGTCCCCCCGTCCCATTAACATATTTGTTCATCATCATTTCAGGTGTGGGAAGGCGCAGGTGAGACGCCCCGTGGGAAAACCTCATTAACTTACCTGCGAGACACCTGAGCTATGCACTTATTCTTGATTTCGATGGCTGGATTTTCGAGTTACAGGCTTGCACTTACAAGGCCTCGACTTTTTGGAGAATTTTCGGTGAAGGGAAAGGTTGTGTTTGCTTGATTTTTGAGGCCGTCGGTGTACAGGGGTTACATGACAAAAGTGCTTCCGAATATTTTAACTGTTCTCTGTAACCAACTACCACAACAACACTCCGTACTTCTCTGCCAGTTGTATCCTGCCTACGGCCCAGGTTACAAGAACGCGAAAGAAACTTGAAGGGCCACTTACTAAAAGAAGTTAAGCTATACCTGTACGTGTCTTGATTTCCCTTAGCGAGGCTGGATTGGGGTCACGAGGGGACAGAGGGTCAGGCTTGGGGTCAGGAAGGGGGGAGAGGGAGGAGGGGGAGCAGGGCTGGGGTCTGGTGAGGGGGAAAGTGGGAGGACTGGAAGGGAGGGAAGGGGGAGAAGGGCAGGGGTCGTATTCTCTTAGGCTGAGGAGACTCCCTAAAACCTCTTGCTTATTTTTTTCTGAACGTAACTCGTTAATACGGTGCTGCAGAGGGACGCCTTCACGTCGTGGCACCGATATGACTGGGTGGTTTCACTGCCCGGTTATACAAGCTTCCCTCAGTTACCTCCCTATCCCCCCAAAGAGGATGGTGGACTGAAGAATGGCAACTTTAATCTGCAGCCCATAGGGTTCACATTTAAAGATGCGGCTGGGATTGCAACTACTACTACTACTACTGCTACTACCACTACTACTACCATCACTACTGTCACTACTACTCGTTAATACTATCCTGCGTTATATATATGTCAATTATGTCAGTAGTAAAAAGAAAACAGCATCCTACAAGAAAAATATTAAGACACAGAACAGAAAACAGACAACTATGGAGGAGGCGCTACACATCCTCCCACATCCACGAGAATCCGGGTCCAGGAGCAGAGGGAAAGGAGGGAGGGATGGGACCTGAGGAGTGGGAGAGGAAAGAGTGGGAGATGAGTCGGGGAGTGAAGGGGGGAGGAGGATAAAATGAAGGGGAGTGGAGAAAGAAGGATGTGGAAGCAGACAGGCTTAGGTTAAAAGGGAGGTGTGGATAGAAGGATAGGGAGAGGCTGGGGGAAGAGAGAGGAGTAAGAGGGGCTGAAGAGAAGAGGAGGAGGAGGAAAGGTGGGGTTAAGGGGGGAGTAAGGGGGAGAACGAGAGGCAAAGGAGGGGAGTGGGGAGGGGGGAGGAGGGGGGCAGGGGTACACAAGTCTGCTGGGAAAGTCGGTGTGTCGCAGTGCAAGAAAATTAGAAGTTATTACAGTCGACCATTACCCCCCTGCGGTACCTCACTGGGGTGGAAGTAGGACATGGCCGAGAGAGGCAGAACCTGGGATAGCGCGTCCAGGTGTAATCAAGTGTGGTGAGGTGTGGTGTGGTGAGGGGACAGCGCACTGCCTGATGTGATGACTGATGGATGATGTGCTGGTGACAAGGATAGTAAATTCTGTTCGACGGCAAGGTATAGTAAACGCAAAAGACCTGTTGCTGTGTACTGTCATTTTCCTTTCCTCTGCAAGCTAATATTAAAAGTGGAAGAGGCGAGAATGAAGGACTAACCTACTTCTCCGCTTCTTACATTGTGTAGGAATTCAGCAGCCACAGCTCCCTTTGCCCAGAGTCGGACACGTAAAAAAAAAAATAAAAAAAAAAATCAATCTTGCAACTCGTACAATACATCTACCAATTTCGTCTCCCAAAATTGAATATCAAAGAGTCTTCCTACCACAAAATGAATATAAGAAAACTTGACGATGATGATGATGATGATGATACGCTGCTTTCAATAATGAGGCCAGAAGACGTGATGATAATGATGATAATGATTACGGGGAATGATGAGGATGGGAGAGGGAATTCAGGGTGTTGTGACCTAAGATGAAAATAATCGTGAGAGATAAAAAGGAGGTGAGTCTAGTTCCTCTAACCTTTTCAGTCTGATTACTTTTTGATATCATACCTACCACCAAGCGATTTTAATGACCTTAAGAATGACCTCTCGTGATGAAGGGTTTAGAAAGTCTTAAATGACGTCTTAAAAGCGATGACGTGATATATGTTTCATTCTATCTACGGCCAAATCTGTTCAGGAAAAAGCGCTCTCGTATGCAAGACCACGACAGATGATGATGATTAGGATGGTGAGAATGGTGGCGATGAGAATGATAAGAAAGTTTACACCTACGACTAAGATGATGGAGAGAGAGAGAGAGAGAGAGAGAGAGAGAGAGAGAGAGAGAGAGAGAGAGAGAGAGAGAGAGAGAGAGAGGATGACTACAAAAACACATCAATAAATAACACGAAACAAATAACAGACAGAAGTAACTCGAAAAACTCTTTGTATTTACGTTAATTTTAAAAGACCCTCACTGTTTAATGGAAGAAATACGCCAGTGCAAATACAGACAAGTGCACAAGTATCAGATAAGGAAGTACCATAGATTAATATTAGTTTTTTTTTACTAGTACCCCTCCTGCCCTCCAAACTTCTAGCCTTTTAACAATATAGCCTCTCAATTATCTAGCCTGTCATCCGAAAATCGCTAGGGAGGTACTGACGGACAATATTTTTTTCTGTTTCAGCGTCTATAAACTCTACGGTAACCCCTCGCCATTTTTAACTTAACCGAAATTTGTTAGTGGGTGACTGAGGGACTGCGTGGTTCCTTGAGATATTCCTGTATGAGAGAGAGAGAGAGAGAGAGAGAGAGAGAGAGAGAGAGAGAGAGAGAGAGAGAGAGAGAGAGAGAATCCAAGCCAGATTTCACACACCTAAAGAATCCAAAGCACTTACCACTTTCTAACTCAATGAAAGTACTCAGCATAATTCTCTCTCTCTCTCTCTCTCTCTCTCTCTCTCTCTCTCTCTCTCTCTCTCTCTCTCTCTCCAATAATCCATGAGCAACAATGACAGGCAATGTTGGTCTCTGCAGGGAACATAACTGCCATCCATCCATCCAATCATCATCCAATTCTTTACCCCCCCCCATCAAGAGCGTATTGGACCGGGCTAGACTCTTCAGTTCAGGCATTTAAACTAAGGGTGACCAATCGCTCTACCCTGAGTCGAATTCCGTCAGCAGTAAACTTCAACCACGTCTCCGATTTAAGGACTTAGAGGAGACTATTATGGTTGTATTGCTGTAACCCACTAGACCACGAGGCTTCCATGTGTTGGTTATATGCTTACCACACAAAGTTGAAGGAAACCATTTAGCCGGTCACACAGTACAGAGTCACCCGAGGGCAGCACTACATCGGGTGAGTGAATGGCGGACACTACCCTCTAACACAAAAAAATATAACTCCCACGGCTCATAAATAAATCGCTGTCTCTCAAAATTTTATCTTTAGACATAGTGTTCTCTGGTTTGAATAGGTTATGGGTGCCGGAGTGGGTCGCCTTCACGCGGTGGCACCAGTTTAATCGGACTCCGTGGCCAGGTAATACAGTACAAACGTCCCTCAGTTCCCTTCCTGGCCCCGTGAAAGGAGGAAGGTGTAAAGGAGATGGGTAACTCAAGCAGCTCCAGCCTGCAGTCCACCTCGTTCACGTGTAAAGGAATTCGATGTCGTAACAAAAACTAACAAGAACAATAACAAGAAATATAACAAGAACAATACCGATAACAACAATAACAAGAACAGCAATAATAACATCAACGCGGCTACGCAGTTTCCGCTTAGCAAGAACACGGTACAAACTACAAAGAGAGATCAAACTGACTGAAAAACGTCTAAATCTACAAATGTTCGGGACGTTGGCTCACAAACTTAAGATCCTAAGCATGATTTGCTTTGTCAGGGAAGAGAAAGTAACGAGAGTGCAAAAATATTCTCATGTCTCTTACGTCTCTTGCTTTTAATGTCTCTTATGTCTCTTGTTTTTACTGTGTTTTAATCTAAGCTACGAGAGGGAAATGATCATTAGCTTAGATCTCATTCTCATCTCAGGATTTGGTGCTTAAGTGCAGTATAGATTACACTTCACTTATTTTTTTTATTTTTTTTTTTTTCCATGTGTATATGATCGCTGTGGTGATGATTCGTATGCACACATTAATGCGCACATGCAGCAAATACATACATGCAACATTTTGACACAAGCATGTATACATTATGCAACTTTACACACACACGTAAAAATAAACACACATAGCAGTCTATTATACACAGCTATGTAGGTGCAGAATATCCTAAAACACACACACACACACACACACACACACACACTCTCTTTCTCTCTCTCTCTTTCTCCTGCCCACCCACACACCCACACAATGACGGTAACAAAAACTTTCAACCATTTCCCATGCCAGTCCTTTAACAGTTTCTGCTTCTGTAATTCCCCTTCCCTTTCTCTCCCTCCCACATCTTCCTCTCCCTTCCACCCCTTCCTTCTCTCCCACACCTGGTCACATCCTCAGCCTTAACCTTTTCTCAGCATTTCTTGGAGTCATCGTACGCTCTTCCCATTTCTCTGTTTTTTCCATTTCAGTTCTCTTATAAACCTGTATTTTTCCAGCTTAACTCTCTCCCTCCATTTTCCCTCCCTGTGATTTCGTATTAAATGCAGAGCGCCCTTCTCCACCACTTTTGTTTAACTGTTTGTCTGATAATAAGCAGCTGGAGTTTAAGTTCATGGAAGATTGCTGATAAGATGATACCGTTAGTGAGGGCAGAGTTTTGTGCCTGGTCAGAGGTAGGATGGGGTGTTGGTGGTGCTGGTAGTGCCCTCTATGTTCCCTCTAAACACCTGCTGCCCTAGAGTTGTTTCTGTGGTTCTAGGATCTAAACAGGAACCCGGTGGTCTGCTGGTTGAGACTGTTCTTATCCTGCCATCCACCATCCTCACTTGATGGGATAGGGAGGGAACTAACGGAAGTTTTTGTTTACAGATGCCACCACGTGAAGGAGACCGTCAAAGCACCTGGCCGCTAGTAATTTACCTCTTTTCTATCGCTACTTCAGTGGTCACTGCTCCTCTGAACTGTCTGCTTGCATCCCTCCACCTCCACGACGGGCGCGTAGCACTCGTCTAGCAACAAACTCTCATCCTTTTTTTGTCCAACTCTCTAATGCAAGAGTTAATCGTTACTTCCTGCCCTTCGTTTATGCAACAGGTCAACTCTGGAACTGTCTCTCCCTGTCTGTATTTCCTACTTCCTATCATCTTCAGTCTTTCAAAAGCAGTGTCTCCAGGCATCTCGAAATGAACGGATCTTGAATTTGGCTCTCTTTTGCATTGTTTTTGTTTTTTTCTTGGAAGGAACGGCTTGCGGGCTCCTGGCCTTTAGTTCCTTCTTCCTTGCATTAAAAAAAGAAATAAAATCGCTGGCACAAGTCAACAGGCAAATTTATATCTTAGCTACATGTTAAGTTACAGAGTTTTATTCAAATGAGATAAAACTCGCAGAAGAGTCACAGAAAGCCATTTGTAATAATTCAAGTTTTTTTATGCCCATGTGTGAAGTTTATACAATGCTTTTATGAAACTCAGTTCGTGTGTGTGTGTGTGTGTGTGTGTGTGTGTGTGTGTGTGTGTGTGTGTGTGTGTGTGTGTTTTGAGTTTCAACTGTGTCCGCAAGGGGTAGCCACTATTTTTTTTTTTTAAATCTCGCATCTGATAATCTTCTTCTTGTCAATTTTCTCTTCGTTCCTTCTCCTATCTTCCACTTCATTTTCTGTTTTTTTTTTTCTTATTTTCTTTTCTCTCCATTCTCCTTTGTCTTTCCTTCTTCGATTTCTCACTCACTGTACCCTCCTTATTTTCTGTTCCTTATTCCTCTTCCCTTCCGTTTCACCATTGTTTTTCTTCCACTGCCCCTTTCTTCGTAACATTATTAACTCTTCCCTTCTACTCTCCTTTTATTCTCCCATCTTCTCGTTTCTTCAAAATTTTCTGCTCTCTCTCTGGCTTTACTTTCCTGCTCTTGTGCTGTTATTTCTCTCGCTCCTCTCGTCTTAGTTCTTCTCTCTTTCCCCTCTCTTTTCTCTGTCTCCTCTCCTTTTCAATTTCTCTTTTTTATTATCAACTTCCATTGTTCCCTCTTTTTTATGTTATAAATGCTTGTTTTTTTTTTAACTCTTATTTCGTGTACCTTCTCTTAAGTTATTATTTTTCATTCCCTTCTCATCCCATCATTTCTATCTCTATATTTGTCTGTCTGTCTGTCTCTGTCGCCACCTCTCTCTCTCTCTCTCTCTCTCTCTCTCTCTCTCTCTCTCTCTCTCAAATTTCAATCCTTCATTTCCGTACTTTTACATTTTTCCTTTTTCCCATCTCTCCTCCCCTCTCTTCTCCATTCTTCCCTGCCTCTTATCCCTTTCCCTTCCACTCCTTCCTCCCTTCTTGTTATTTTTCTTTGCCACATTTGCTCCTCTCAGTTCTTATTTTAACATTTTATTTTTCATGTCTTCCTTCCTCTAACCCTTCATCTGGTTCTTTTCACGTGCTGTTCACTTTTCCTATTCATGCCCTCTCCCTACATTAACCTCCCCACTTGTCTCCCACTTATATTTCTCCCACTCTGTTCCTCCCCATCTCCCCCTTTCTGATACTTCTCTTCCTCCCCACTCCTTCCTTGTTTTTCTTCTTACTTTCCTCTCCTTCCCTTAACTTTTCCTACACCTTCCCTCTTCGTCTTCCTCTTCCCTCCCTCTTCTCCATATATTTCTCCCACTCCTCTCTTCCCTCCCGCCTCCCCTTCCCTCTCCTCCTCCCTCCAGCCTTTTCTCCTCTCCTTCTTTTCCTCCTCCTCCTCTTCTCTTCCTAAATCTCCCTCACTTCTCCTCTCTCCCAGTTCCCCTCTCTCCTCCTCCTCCTCCTCCGTCTCGCCTGCCCCAACAAAAACCCAGCAATCTAATCACTTGCACTGGCTCTCCGCTCTTATCAAAGCCCCGTCACGCAAACCTCCCTCATGCACGCCGCTACCCTCGTGTGTGTGTGTGTGTGTGTGTGTGTGTGTGTGTGTGTGTGTGTGTGTGTGTGTGTGTGTGTGTGTGTGTGTGTGTGAGAGAGAGAGAGAGAGAGAGAGAGAGAGAGAGAGAGAGAGAGAGAGAGAGAGAGAGGATTATGTCAATTCGAGACTCACAGGTCAGACAGCTTGAACTGGCCTAACAGCTGCAGTGAAATTTTGTTATTATTATTATTATTATTATTATTATTACTACTACTACTACTACTACTACTACTACTACTACTATTATTATTATTATTATTATTATTATTATTATTATTATTACTACTACTACTGCTACTACTACTACTGCTACTACTACTACTACTACTACTACTACTATTATTATTATTATTATTATTATTACCGCCCGTAGCCATCGTGAGTTTGTTTATGGCTCGTCTGTCTTCTCGATGTCAAAGCCCTTCAGTCCAATGATGGCTTGCTTATTTGTTTTCCTTTCTGCTTTAAAACAACGTCCCTCAACCTACGGGACAACTCTTGCAGCGAGGGGGGGTTAATTACGGTCGAGTCTAATCTATAAACTTCAAAAAATCTCCCCCAGCATGAATAAGATTGTCGAATAGTTAAAATAAAATGCAAAGTACTTCAACGGATTGAAAAATGAAGAAAGGAAAAGAATCTCATTTTGTGCCAGATATTAAAAAAGAAATACGGAATACACGCAATTACAAACCTTCTTAAAATTAACCCTCTTCCACCAGCTATCGTATTTTTGACTTTCTTACTGCAACCACCTGATAATTCTCTTTTTTTTCTTTTTCAGTTTTTGAGAGGTCCTTTGCAGTCCAGAATTTAATATACGAATTCTCAAGTCCCCTTCTGTTTTTTATCTTTCTCCCAAGCTGAGGGGAAGAATTTGGTAGCTAAAATAAGCAGCAAAATACGTCTTTGTAGTGAGGGGATTGATTTCTCGCCAAACTCACTCCTAATTCTATGGACACATCTGTTTATTTCACTCAAGGAAGGACGCGACGATTTTGGTCAGATTCGGGATGTTCTAGTCCCTAAAACCCTGAATTTTGTCACGATTAACCTTTGACTGCAGTTGACCCTCGTGCGGTGTGATGCGGTGCGGATCTGTCCCTTGTTCCCTTGAGGCTAAGGTACGGATAAATGTTTGTGTGTGTGTGTGTGTGTGTGTGTGTGTGTGTGTAAATTGGGAGTGTGTCGTCCTGTCTCGGTTACCCCCCCCCCCTCTTTAGGGGAAGCAGCCTAGGTATATAAACAGACAGATCAATAAATCCTTCCAGTCTCGTCTAAATAAATACCCCACTGCATCCATGAGAGAAAGAAGATGAAGCTAGATGTAAAGGGGAATGAGTGAAGGAGAGAGAGAGAGAGAGAGAGAGAGAAAGAGAATATCATGCCACAAGGGGATTCGTTCATGAATAGGGACGGGAATACAAGAAAGTGGTTAAGTCGAGGTCATCGCTAAACAGAATACGAGGATGGAGAGTGAGAGACTGACGAGGAGAGTGTATGTGAGTGAGGTGGAGGGGGGAGAGGGAGGCCGAGGATGAGATGGAGGGATTGAGTGGAGAGGTATATGAGAGAGAGGGGTGTGAGCTGGGAGCAGGGAAGTGAAATGGCGGGGGACAGGGCGACGTGGAGGCGATTTGTTTGTGGCCACCCATTATGGGATGAGGGTGTCTGGCAATAGATAGATAGATACTGAGACGTAACGTTTAAGTAGAGAATATGACACAAATACCACTCAAATCATAATTAACACTCTCAAGATCTTACGACTCACTCTCAGTTGAATTTAACCATTTGGGGTCAGCCGGAAGAGAATGCTAGAGTTGCTCCGATCATAAGAGGGTTAGCGATGACAGCATTAGCACTCTCAGCTGAATAAAATCGCATGGTGCTGGATGGAACTGAGTCCTTTCATCCATAAGAGTGGTTGGAGATTTATTGGGCTAAAAAAGGGATCCTGGTGTAAAACGAAAACCACTGATCAAAAAACAGCATCACAAGTGCCCAGAAGCATGACTAAGTGTTCAAAATGCAGTGTGGGTAAAGACAGCCATGACAGACAGCCGATCTCGACCAGCTGTCAGTCACCAGCAATCATCTGGTGCTGCGTTTAATTTGCGGACCTTGTTGTTCTATTTTGGGCTTCGTCACTGCTGTTGTTATTGATATTATTAGCCCTCTTTTCAGCCATACTGGTCTCTCGTAAGCTGAATATAATAAACTATAATTAGGTTGAACGTTCATCTAAACTATGTATTCTAGGGCGGGAGGTGAGGAAAGTAAAATGAGATTACATGAACGAATATTCAAACAACGCTCAGCCGAGACTACCGCTACAGCAAATCGCCGTCTCATATCATCAGCTGGGAAATATTACAGAGGTACTGCATGAAGTCCAAAGTGTCTCTACCGTTTCTGTCCCTTTTCTCCCCATTTTTCTCTTCATCTCTCCCAGCCTCTGTGTCATCTTTTACTCTTCGCCCTTCTCTTCACTGTCTCTCCATCCATCGCCTCTCCTCTCACTCACTTTCCCCTCACATCCCATCCAGTGCCTCTCTCAAACCACCCCTCTACGGTCTCACTCCTCACCTCCTTCGCCCCCTTCTCTCTCTCTCTCTCGCTCTCCTTACACACCCTTTACTCCCTCTCCCTCAACTGACTCCTGTTGCCGTTTGCTTTCCTTTGTACTCCTTTGAACTCCCCCTCTAGTCTCTCTCCCCTCACACCCCTCCACTCCCTCTGCCAATCCTTTCTCCCCCACCTAACCCCGCTACCTCCTCCCCACCCTGATGTGCGAATGAACCCCAGCCTTAATGAGAGGAATAGAGTTGTGCTGACCTGCTGGGGTGTTGCACTTGCCTCTGAGGTCCTCGTACAAGTGTCATGCAGTGATGATTGCAACAAAACGCCCAGCTGAGCAACCCCTGACGCTGCACCTCGTCTGGCCACATGTCTGCTGCCTCGATAACATGGGCGTGTTTGGATGTTGTGGCTCAGAGATAGAAATGAAAATAATGCAATCTATTTATTTCAGAAAGCCAGTACTGCGTTGCGTGTTCACAGAAATGACATAAGAACTATACTGTTGACGTAACCATGTATTCGCTCTTGCATTCAAGTAAATATACAAACGTGTGATTGGAATACTGACATGTGAATAGCGGTGAGAAATATCAATATTACTGCAAGACTAGGAAGAGGACAAGAAAAACACTGCCCACGTATTCCCTGAGTGTCGTAACAGGCGAATGACACAGAGGAAGGAGTGTGGAACTGGAAACACTCCTCTTTTTACCACCAATAAGGTGTTGTAGGCAGCCTCGTACCTCGTACGGCACAAGAAAGATTGGGGATAGGCGGGGAGGATAGAATGTACCTAGGGGCTCCTTTTACCTCTGATTCATGTCTCCAAAATAATGAAAGAACAGATGCTTTGGATTTCAGAGCCTCACATAAATTTGGGCAAATGGATGATGATGATAATGATGACGATGATTAAAATGATGATGATGGTATTGATGACGATGATTATGATGATGATGATGATGATAAGATTAAGCATGATCGTAGGTGGCACTGAAATCATGATGTGATAATGAAACACTATATTAACAGGTGAAATTATGAGACGGAAGTGTGGAGTAAGAAAGCACGCGAAATTAAATGGTGCAAAAGTACGTGAATTAGCCTACAGAGGTGCATGACTTTGTACAATATGGCACGTGAGGTTGTGACGCAGGGACACACGTGAGACTCAAGATGTGTGGCACGTAATTCAGTGACGTCACGGCAGCTGGTGGCCTCTGACTCATCCACTCACACCATCTGTTTTAACCTACCTTGATGACAGTGGTGGTGAGGGTAGGGTGGTAATGGTGATGTGGTGGTGGTGTGGTGTGGGAGTTGTGAGGTTCGTGTGGTGGTGGTGAGTCTTTTTATCTACCTATCTATCTGTCTATACCCAGACACCTCAACCCCGTAATGGGTGGCCATAAACAAGTCGCCCTGTCCCCTCCCATTTCGCTGCCCCTCCCCCATCTTATATCCCTCTCTCTCATCCACCTCTCCACTCCATCCCTCAATTTCATCCTCGGTGTCCCCTTCCCTCTTCCCTTTTCCACTTCACTCACAAACGTTCTCCTTGTTAGTCTCTCTTTTGTATCCTCACACAATCATACTATTTACCATCATAAGCAAAACTCAAGCATTTTTTATTTATTGAGAGTTTTCTTACGATTCGAGTGGTATCTTTTTACGAATGACAGCCTACGTTATTGGTCTGAAATATTAATAATCTCTCTGGTTTCAGCTTTTCTCAGGGATGTTGTTTTCTCTTCGTTTACTGAAATATGTTTTATGATCCTTCAGATTTTAAGATAAGTGAGAATCTGTGTCTATTCTGATGAACAACTTTTCTTCACAACAGCTGCTATTGATATGACGACCGAAATGCCATACCTGACACATCTAGGACTGATCTTTAACCCACGCACTTGAATTTCAGGTCGATATTACCTTCTTCAAGGCAAGTAAAATCAAAGTAAATTTCTCATCTCAGACATTAGAGTGTTCTTGTGCAGATTTCCTTCCCGTTCTGGCCTCGGCATACTAGAACTGACGGACTGGTTCAAGTGTGCGCCCTAACAGATCAGTGCAACACGAAGGCCTGTGTTGGTTTCTGAAAATCTCGTGTAAATGTTGGATATTGTGGGTACTTGGAGCGTGGGCTATGGTGGGAATGTGGGCAGTGGTTGGGGGTACAGGGAGTGATGGGGTATGGGCAGTTGTGGGAGTTTAGTGGTGTGTGTGCTTGTTGAGTGCGCGTGGTGGAATGTTCTGATGGAGTGAAGGAAAGGGTGTAGGTACTCAGAGTGGGGGTAATTGTGGAAGTACAGTCAGTGGTGTGTGTGTGTGTGTGTGTGTGTGTGTGTGTGTGTGTGTGTGTGTGTGTGTGTGTGTGTGTGTGTGTGTGTGTGTGTGTGTGTGTGTGTGTGTGTTGAGTATGTAGCGTAGTGTACATACACAGTGAAGACAATGTTGTGTGCCTGTGATTGAGGAAGTGGACAGCATTACATGGCATGGAGTGGGAAAGTACAGGAAGAAAAGACGAAAAAGAAAGATGTGAAAGTTAAAGACGAAACATGCCTGTGTGAATGTGTGAGGAATATAAAGATTCGAGAGGGATACAAGACCTGATAGGGAGGGCAGGAAACAAGACGGAAGGATACGAGAGGAAGGCAATGTTGTGTGATCATGGAATGGAGGAGTGGACACTGTTTGTGAAGTGGGCAGTGTTACGCTGAAGTGGTGTGGGCAGTGGGATGGGCAGTGCTACGTTCGTGTGGTGTGGGAAGTGGAGTGGGTAGTGTTACGTGGCTGTAGCTGGGAGGCGGAGTGGGCAGTGAAGTGGGCAATGATACGTGACTTCGGAACAAGCAGTGGAATGGGCAATGGGCAGTGGAGGGTGTGAGGTCAGTGGTGGGGGCACGGGGTGAGCGGCGGAGCGGAGATGGTGCCTGGTAATTGTATACAAGTTATGGGTGGGGGTGGGGGTCGTGAGGGGGCCAGGCTAAGATGACGTGCCGGGGTGCGAGGATGATTGTAAGGGGAGGGGGGGGTGCAGAGGTCGAAGGTAAGTGATGGGGATAGAGGATAAAGAGATGTAGAAGTGAGGGGAGGCGGCTGGATCATGAAGACAGATGGAGCGGCATAAAGGATGGTAAATTGTAAGAGAGGACGGGAGGTGACAAGATGTACATGCACAGAAGTGAGAAGGGACGAAGGGAACAGATGATAAGGATGGAATTAAGGGAAACTGACTGGGAGGTACGATAAAGGGCTGAAAAATAAAGGTAGCTGACTGTACCTGAGGAAGAGAGACTAAAATTGAGAAGTGGAGATGGTTGTAAGTGAGGACAGAAGCTTAAGAAACGAGAACAGCTGACAAGGATGTGCGTGCAGATGACTGACAATTGAGGATAGGTGGACGCAAAAAAAAAAATCAAACACAAATGAATAATTTCGTGGCCAGTGTTACAAAATGATCTCAAAGGAATGTAGTGAGTATGAGTAGAGTATGGGTAGAAAGGAGCGTTTTTAGTGCTGGTGTTTACATATGTATTAATGCAGAGCGGCTCGTACACACCTATCTTGGGCATGCAACTCAATGATATACTTACAAGCCGTGTTATACTACTCCTGAAGGACAAATGAATCGCAGGCCAGATGAACAACCCACCACATCAATGTTTTTCACGTGGATATACATGTTGATGGTTTCTGAAGTGTGGGGTGGGAAGTCCTCGTGGAAATCTGTTATGCTTCCGTGGTTATGTGGTTATGTTTCCAAGGATGAGTTTATGTATATGTCGTTAAGGAAACATCGACAGGCGTGACAATGACAGAACACATAAAAAAACACACTAGTACCTCCTCTAAA
>NC_137054.1:67542300-67554800 GCF_032717465.1 Coenobita brevimanus
TACACTCAATATTAAGTGTTTGCTATCTATTTTACCAACCCCTCTACTTTCTGGCGGCTCCCATGAACTGAATAAATTATCTGGCTGGAAAAAAATAATAAAAAGGGTATCGCAGTAATCAATAATGCAATGGACGCTACCTTCCATGCTAGAGAGAAAAAGGTAATAACAATACCTTAATTACAAACTCAGATTTTCATAGTTAAATAATTCTTTTGTGATGACCTGTATTAACATAATCACCATTTTACAGTGCTCTACGTAATCACCATTTCATTATATTTTCAAGTTTTGCTGTATAATTTCTAGTGTATTCTTCCTTGACTCATTATATATACTTTCCAGATATTCTCTTTATCGTCCTCGTCATATTCTCTCTCTCTTGCATCTCCTCCCTTCATCTCTCAATCTCTCCACTGCAGTCTCTATCAGTCATGCTCGTAATTTTTTCAGCAGTTTCCTTTCTTCCGTGATTCATGCCTTTATCAGCGACCTTTACACTCTCTCTCTTACCCTTCTCACAGGCTCTCCTTAATCTGCATCACTTTCTGCCTTCACTCTGTCCTTTCTCACATATTGATTCCTTCTCTATTTTCTGGTTTTCTTCCGTCTTTCTGGTCATACTTTCTTGAAGACGTTTTTTTCTCATTCTCTTTTCCTCCTATGATCTTGGTGCCAGAGAGGGTGCCTTCTTGCGGTGGCACTGATATAACCGGTTGGCTCTGCTGCCCGGTTATGCAAGCCTCCCTCATCTCCCTCACTACCCCCTGATAATTGGATGGTGGACTGTAGGGGAGGGAAACTTCAGCCTGCAGTCTACCGGGTGCACATTCAGACGAGCCTGGGATTGCAACTACTAGTACTACTACTGTTACTACTACTGCTACTATTACAACTACTACTGCTGCTGCTACTACTATTATTATTATTTTTTTTTTATTATTATTATTGCTACTACTACTACTATTACTACTATGATTCTGTTAACAATCTCGGGCTCTGACGACTCACATATTCGTCTCACGTGAACTTAAAAGAAATACTAGATTCTTTTTATTCTAACTTGGCCTAAAAATTAATATCTCCCCACCATCAATGCTGAGATGTAACAAAGCACCAGAGTATGATGCCAGTCACGAAGAAGTGCCATGGAGTAGAGCAGTAGCATTGTATTTTTCTGCCGCTGAGCTACGTGAAATACAATGCAGAAGGACGAAAATCTGGGCCAAGTTAGAGTAAAAAGAGTAGTGCTGTTCGACCGTGAAAGGTTAGTGCTGGCGGTATTATAAAAACTTAGGATTCTGTATTTACTTTTAGCTGAATAAAATCGTCTGGTTACAACTGGAATAGAAAACAGGAGCTATTTCGGCTTCTAGTGGGTTAATTTACTCCCAGCATCCCTCTAATTCACGTTCCCTTCTCTTCCTCGTTTATTCCTTCACCTTTTTCCCTTTACCCGTGTCATTCCCGCTCTCTGCTTCAGTAATCTCACATCTGTACTCTCCCTTTCCCCTTTGCTGCCTCATCCCTCTCTCTTCTTTCCTATTCACCCCCGTTTCACTCCTCCTCCACCTTCCCCTCCCTTCGCTTCCTATATCTCATCTATCTACCTCGTTTCTTGTCTCTCTCTCCTCTCCTCCTCCACCCAGTCACTTTTTCTCACCCCTATCTTCCCTGTCCTTTCATTTTCCTCCTCACTCACTCTCTCTTTTTTCTCATCTTTATCTCCTATCTTCGGCCTTTTCTTCATTACTCGGCCCCTCTCGTTTCCTTCCCCTGTACTTTCCCTTTTCCCTCTTCCCCATCTTCTTATCTTCATCATTTTGTTCACCTCCCTCTCTCTCTCTCTCTCTGCATCGTCATTTTACTCATCACTGACGCCCTTTCTTATCCACTTGCTCTCATTTCTCTCATTTTCCTCATTTTCTTTCTTCATCACTTTTCACTCCGTAGACTCCCTCATGGATTGCTTTCCTTCTTCCTTCTCTCCTATCCTGGTCATCATTCTTTTTTTTTTTTCAATCAAACACCTTTCTTCTTTCATCATCCTCTTCTTCCTCCTTTCTCACTCATTTTCCCTCTCTCTTCCTTCTTCCTCATTTCCCCTCCTCTTCCTCTCTCATTTCACTTTCTTCCCTTCTTCTTTTCCTCCCATCTTCCTCATCCTTCTTCCCATCTTTCCCCCCCATTCTCCCCCACAGTTACCCTCCCTTCTTTCACTCCCCTTCCAGTCTTCCTCATCCTTTTCCCCATCTTCCTTCTCAATTCCCCCATCTTCTTCTATCATATCTTTCTCTCCCTTCCTTCTTCTCGCATCTTCCTCAACCTTTTCACCACCTTCACCCTCATCTTCCTCTCACTCCCCTTCCAATCTTAATCATCTTTATCCCCATTTCAATTTCCCCATCTTCTCTCCTATCTTTCTCTCCCCTCCTTCTTCTCCCATCTTCCTCAACCTCATCTTCCCCCTCATCTGCCTCTCCTCTTCCCCCACCCCCCTCTTCCTCCGTTACTCAAGCCTTCACCTCCCACTGCACAAGAACTGGCCTGAGCAGCATGAGATGATCCCGGCATAGATAAGAAGAAAATTAATTCGATTCCATAACATCTCCATTTATAGAGCATCGTGCAGGCCAAAGAGGATCACAGGAGGAGTATATTTGAAGGCTCTATGGTAGCTTCAAAAAAATCTATGAAGAAAATTAAATGACCAGAATAAAAGAGAAAAAAAGGAATGAAAGGAAAAGAAAACAAAAACAACGAAGAAAGAGAAAACAAGAAAAAACAAAAACTTAAGAAATCATAATAATAATAATAGTAATAATAATAATGATAATAATAATAATAATAATAATAATAATAATAATAATAATAATAATAACAATACGAGGAAGAAGAAGAAGAAAGAAAATGACGTAAAAAAGGAAACATAAAAAGGAAAGGAATTAAAAAAGAAAAAGAAAGAAGAAGAAGAAGAAGACGAAAATGAAGATGATAATGATGATGATGATGATGATGATGATGATGATGATGTATTTGCCCACATTATTCTTATAACCTCCAGACGATTATATTCACCACAGACAACCCTTCCTGAGAGCGGGGAGTTACCTACATCCTCCTTCATATCATCACCTACGGGCTGCTCCAGTTGGTAAAATCGTCTGAAGGAAGCGAGAGAAAGGAAAAATAAATTCTCAGGCAAAGGTGGTTAAATGGTCCTCATAGTGGAAAAAAAAAATGTATGATATCTTGACCATGACTGAAGGCGTTTGAAGTTTTTACAAGTCTGAGTTTAAGCGTGTTTCAGGCGGACCTGCCCTGATAAACAGAGTCCTTAGCCAACTGGAAGGTATTAATGTCATTTTTAAGCAAACGCTCTTCCGGGTATACTAAAATGAATAGACTGTAACTGTGTGGATAAACTACAGTGCCGTTAGAGGAATTACTGCTATTACAAAAACAACAGCAGCAACATCGGATACTACTACTACTGTTGTTGCTGCTACTGCTACTACTACAACTATTACTCCTGCTGCAGCTACTATTACTGCTACTACTACTACTACTGCTACTACTACAAATAATCATCATCATCATCATCATCACTATTATCATCATTTGTACCTCCTTTCCCACCCTTGGGCGGGGTAAGAAGTTGCATAATAATAATAATAATAACAATAATAATAATAATAAGAGTTACTGTATAGCATGTCCATTGTTTCCTTTTTTTCTTCTTTTACATAACTTCAAAAATATATTTCTTTTCTATACATTCCCCTCCCCTCCCCTCCTCTCTCTCTCTCTCTCTCTCTCTCTCTCTCTCTCTCTCTCTCATGTGCATGGCTGATCAGCGTGTGGGAGTGGGTGGGAGTGGGGGTGAGGGAGAGGGAAAGGTCAGTGCCAAGCGACGCGGTGGTGCAGCAAAATGTCACTCACTCACTTCTGCTTCTGGGAGGTCATGAGAGAGAGAGAGAGAGAGAGAGAGAGAGATTATGCATATATTTTGCTAAATCAACTATGTGTGGTCGTATTAATCATTCAGTCTATCTACATACTGATCTGTCTATCTATCTATCTCTATATGTATTCAGTATCTCTCTCTCTCTCTCTCTCTCTCTCTCTCTCTCTCTCTCTCTCTCTCTGTATATATATTTATATATATATATATATATATATATATATATATATATATATATATATATAATCATAATAATACCTATATAGTGATTGTCACACACTGTACATAAATATTAGAGAGAGAGAGAGAGAGAGAGAGAGAGAGAGAGAGAGTAGAATGAAGAGGAGAGAAGACAGGATGAGGAGGATGAAGGAAAGAGAGAGAAAGGTGAAGCTGAAATGAAATAGTGAAGAAAAAGTGGCTCCCTGCAGCTGCTTGAGGGAGGTTACTTGGTCTGGGAAAGAGGGAGGAGAGATGGGAGGAAAGGAAAGACGGAAGGGAGGAAAGGAAAGAGAGAAGGGAGGAACGGAACGATGGAAAGGATGAAAGGAAAGAGAGAAGGGAGGAAAGGAAAGAGGGAGAGGAGGAACGGAAAGAGAGAAATGAGGAAAAGGGAAGAGGGATAGGAGAAATGGAAACAAGGTAGGCAGGAAAGGACTGTGGGAAGGAAGGAACAGACGGCTAGAAAGGAAAGGAGGAGAGAAAAATGAATGAATGAAGAGAAAGAAAATGAGAAAGGAAAGAACACTTGCATCGAAAGAAAACAAAGAGGTATGAAGAGGACAGATGTAGAGAGAAGAAAGCAAAGAGGTGAAAAATGTACAGATGTAAAGAAAAGAAAATGAAAGAAAGGAAAAAGATAATAAACGGGGGATGAAGGAAGAAGGGCAGGAAAGAGAGAGGGAATGGGAGAAGGAACGTAGAGGCAACAGAGAGGAAGTAGGAGGGAGCGAGTTGGTAAGATGGAAAAAGAAGGAGGTAGGAAAATAATGACGCTGATGGAGGAGGAGGGGGGAGGGGGCAAAAAAGACATACAGTGACCAGAGAGGAAGAGAGATAAGAGGTAGAGAAGCAGTAGGATCAAAGAATAAGAAAGAGAGCGAGAAAAAAGAAAATATAGGAGGAAAGGAGAGGCTAGGAGTAGACTGAAGGGAGAAGTCTAGAGGAGAGAGGTGAGAAGAGGTGAAAAGCAACAAGACAGGTGAGAAACTTAACAAATAAAAAGAAGAAAAGAAAAGGAAAAATAAGAATGCAACAGGAAATAAGGGGAAAAGGGAAAGAAGAGGTAAGAACTGAAACTAAATACGGGAATGGGAAATTGAAGAAATAAAAGGAAATACAGGAAAGGGACAAAAAGAAAAAGCAAAGGAAGAAATAAGAAGAGAAACGGGGAAGAGAGGTGGTCGGAAGAAGACAGCATATGAGAGAGAGAGAGAGAGAGAGAGAGAGAGAGAGAGAGAGAGAGAGAGAAATATAACTGCAAAATATTACGCTTGAATTCACGATACTCTCAAAAACGCGACATGATACCACCTATAACTAGAACATTTGGCCCTTTTACGGTCATGTCATTTTTTTCAGTCTTCTCCTCCTACTACGATAGATCTTGTTTAGAACAGGAAAATCATCTCAACCTTACGGAGATGAGAATGGCCTCTATTAACCCCCTTAGTACGAGGCTTTCGCTAATCTGAATAAAGTTGACTAGTTAGAAAAAAAGATTTGAAGTAAAGTTAACCTCTTCACTCTGAGAACCTAACTTCTTCTCTCGTTCTTACCACAACGAAATGATTTTGCGTTGCTTAAGGAAGGCGTCTTGCAAGGAAGGGGTTCAAGATGGTGATGCCTAACCCCTCCAGTGCCAAGAATCTTTCCTAAGAAGAGTGAACACATCTGGAGACAAGTGCAAATTAAAGTCATCTCAGTGAAGCAGGTACGTCGTGGAAAAATAATGAGCGGCAACAATGATGATAAAAAAGTCAATATCAGAGGGGAAGCAGTCAATGAATAGCCACCGTCTGACCTATGATTGGCACAGGTAGTAAACAAATCCTCACCTGCATCTTAATTACCTGTGAAGGACCTTAGCCTACTTAATGTCACGAAATGTCACGCCTCCACCTTCACATACACCCGCCGCCGCAAGAACAACAAAGCAGCAGAAGGGTAACTGAGCTAAAAAATGGACTTAAAATACACCTCTGATTTTCTCCACCCTCAACTGACCACTTCCGTGTTTCTTCTCCTCCTTTACTTCGTCTTTGTTCGTGAGCTGACCATCGCTTGACCTCCCTCCTGACCTCTGCTGTAAGGTCACGTCTCATTTTGCTTTATTTATGTTATTTAATTTTGCAACTATCAATAATCTTAACTTACGTGAGTCCCCTAATAATATAAGACGTCCTGAAGACTTTATTTTACCCGCGCTGTTTTAGAAGGGGGTCCTAAACTGAATGATATCGCCTGAAAGAATGAACTAAAACGTAATAATTCGCTCTGAAGTTATTATAAGGATCAAATTAGTTAGTTCCCATATTATCTACCTGTATTATTACCTTTCTGGCATTTCATCTTGTGTTTGGGAAAGGTACCGACCAAATGACTTAGGAGTTATCACGTACTTCTATCCTTACTCAGAAACGATCACCACTGCCGCATCCACAACTCCCATTACCACCTCTACCACAGCCACCACTACCACATCCACTACCACATTCACAACTCCATCATCACCACAACCACATCCACTACTCCCATCACCACCACGACCACTACTCCATCACCACCACTACTACATCCACCAGTCTCATCACCACCACTATCTCAAACTCCACTACGACATTCACGACTCCCATCACCACCACAACCACATCCAGTACTCCATCACCACCACTACTACATCCACCACCCCCATCACCACCACCACCAGTCACCACTACCACAACCATCACTCTCACAATCACCACAAGCACCACTCCCATCACTACCAATACTACTACCACTACTGAACCACTATCATCACTTAACACTACAACAAACACAATACACTGTCATAACCAGTACTGTTATTACAACCAAGATGACAGCTGTTACCTCATAAAATAATCACATGCCATCCCAACCACTATCACACCTATCTATCTATCTATCTACTGCCAGACGCCTTAAGCCCGTAAGGGGTGGCCACAAACAAATCGCCTCCATGTCGCTGTCCCCCACCATTTCACTGCCCTGCTCCCAGCTCACACACCCCTCTCTCATATACCTCTCCACACCATCCCTCCACCTCATCCTTGGCCTCCCCCTTCCTCTCCCCCCCTTCACCTCACTCAAATACACTCTCCTAGTCAGTCTCTCACTCTCCATCCTCTCCACATGGCCAAACTACTAACATTAAATCGAAATTCCTCAGTAAATAATTCACCTCTGTCACTTCAGGACGGTAAAAGAGACTGGATATTCTGTGCTGGGAGACTTACAATACTTGGAATCACAGTCACGTTTTGCCTGTAAGTAAGTTTAATGTCACTTGCTAAAAGAGACTTTATAGAAGAAGAAAGCTGTGATTAAGATCCATGTACTCTCTCTTTTAAGCATCGTCTGAAAATCTGATATAGAAAGAATGCAAAAAGAATAACAAACCATGACTCAAACAACACGATTTTCAAGACGACAAAAATATCTTTAACACGAAATAAGAAAAAAGAAACAAATTGAAAAAACTACGAATTAAAAAATGAAAAAAATATTAATTGCGTTATTCATAAAAAAAAAAAAAAACTAGCGGGAAGCAGGAATTTGCATGGGAACAAAGGATGGGAGAGAGTAACGGTATAACATGAAAAAAAAATATGTATATAGGGATCAGATGTTAGGGTTGGGTGATGTGGTAGGGGAAGAGTGGTGTGTGTGTGTGTGTGTGTGTGTGTGTGTGTGTGTGTGTGTGTGTGTGTGTGTGTGTGTGTGTGTGTGTGTGTGTGTGTGTGTGTGTGTGTGTGTGTGTGTGTGTGTGTGTGTGTGTGAGAGAGAGAGAGAGAGAGAGAGAGAGAGAGAGAGAGAGAGAGAGAGAGATTAGAGGAAGACAGAAATAGCACAGAATCAATTTTGGGGAAAAGTAACTTGTGGAGTACCTCAAGGAATTATTTTTGGGCCCTTGTTATTATCACAAGAAAAAGGGAATCAGCAAAAAACATTACTATACAGATTTGCCGATTACTTAAAAAAAAAAAAAAAAAAAAAAAAAAAAAAACACCGGGTCGTGGATTGCTCTGATAAATTATTGAGAACCGTACCATAAAAATTAAGTTCCAAGGAAAAAAAAATGTACATATGTAACAACGGCAAACGTATTACAGAAGCAAAACATATAAAAACATATTAAAACACACAAAAACACTACTAACGTACCAATATATAAAGATGTTTGAGTCAACATTTACCTTATAACTAAACGATGTGTATTATTATGCACGGGAAAAATAATGGGATACTTGGACTGTTTTAAGGAGCGTGAAGTGAGGGTAAGGGTGAGGGAGGGACAGGAGAGAGGTAGGGGAAGGGATGAGGTAAGGAAGGGGTGAGGAAACGGCAGGGATGAGGGAAGGACAGGAGTGAAGCAGGGGATGGGGTGAGGCAAGGGCAGGAGTGAGACAAAAGCAGGGATAAGGCTAGGGCACAAAGATGAGGCAAAGGAGAAAGAATGAAAATAAGAAAAGACACACGAAACGGAGGAAGGAAGGAAAGAAAGTAAACACTGCAGGAATGGAAGTGAAGTTTGTGAGAAAAGGTGGCCTACTAATACACTGCTTGTGTTGGTTATGTCCATCACCTTCCTCCTTGATGCATCGTATGAGAGTAAATCATCTTTGGACAGAGAAACATACTATGCCTTCCCCAACTTAAGAGTATTAGCCAGCAGGAGAAACTGAGACGCAAGAGACGCGGAAATTCAGAAGAACTATTGTCCACACCTGTTTAAAAATGGTGGAGGCTAGATGGTTAAGAATGAAAGATGGACTACGCGAGAAGAGGAGATAATGAAATTAAAAGGAAAGGAAAGTACGAATGACAGACAGAAGGAAGAGGTAGAAGCAGGAGAAGACAGTGCAGAAAATCTAAAGGAAGATAGTACGAGGATTATGAAGAAAGAAAAAGGATGAATTTGAATGCAAGAAAAGGGGAAGAAAAGGGAATAAATCTAAGAACAGAGTAAGTTAAGATGTTCCCAGATTACTGATGATGGAGAGAGAATGTGACTATAAATGGAAGGAGGAAGGATGGCCTTAGAAACAAAAGGTGAGTGAGACTGAAAGATGAAAAGTGAAGGGTTACAAGAATTACAAGATGTTCTGAAACTGCAAGACAGATGACGGAAGGAAAAAGTGGCTCAAGATGGAAGAAGGTAAGACGGCCTAAGAATCAAGAGGTGAGGGAGACGGTGAGCAGAAAAGGGAGGAATTACACGAATACAAGAGGCGAGAAGACTGTAAGAATATGGAGGACGAAAGGAAAATATGGCTGAAAATAAAGGAGGAAGGATGGTCTGAGAAGGAAAAGATGCGTGAGTGTAAAAAAGAGAAGGAGAGGGAAGAATACTATGAAATTATGAAGTCTAGAAAACTGAAAGAAATAAAGGAAAACAACACTCAAAAAGGGAATGGGAAGGAAAGTCTGCAGGAAAAAAAATGGGTGAGTGATAATGTAAAGAGGAAAAGAAAAGAGAAAAAATATAGGAACACAATACTTTAGGGAAACGGTAAGAATATGGAAGATGTAGAGAAAAAGTGGTCCATGATGGGAGTGGAGGGGAGGGGTGTGACCTAGAGAGGAGCGAGGTCATCAAGGGGTCGCCTCCTGACCTGACCTGGTGCGTGACTACCCTACTTCCTTACTGCCACCCCGCCACACCACACCTGTCACGCCACACTACACCTGTCACAACATAATCAATCCTCTCCCCACCACACCTGCCCCCAAACAACACCAGTCACGCCCTACCACACCTGTCACTGACCCTACCTTTGCCCAACCGCACCTGTCATTGACCCTTCCCTCTGCCGTACCACACCTGCTCTTGAACCATCACTCACAATATTCTAGTTTGACCAGACTTCTTTACTGACCACACTTTTAGTCACGCTACTTTTTCCGCCTTATGCCACATGTTCTCCTCAGTTTCCATTATTTTTTTTAACCACACCTGTCTTGCTTACTCGCCACCCATGTCTTAGACTGAATTGTATTTAGAGTACCTCGCTGCACCTGATCACACCTTCACATCCCCTTTCCTCAACACCTCCCCAGCGATCGCACCTGCCCCTGATACACCTGCTAGCACTCATTAACATGCTTGTCTGTTACATCCTCAGCACATCTGTTACTACTCCACTGAACTAATTTTCTACCCAGTATCTTGTTCCCTTATCTTGTCACACCACTATATGAAAGTGTGCGAGCATGTCTGGTAGTGATATATCAGTTAATAGAAGAAGTGTGGCACCCGACATACCCAACATTAATGCACACTTTGAAATTCTCTCTTATTTCAAAATGTGCATGCTATCATTTTCGAGATTTTGAACCCACATGCCAAAGAATGGAAGGTCACATACCTGACTAAATTCCTGGGCTCAGTTTGGCGCTTCGTGGATCTTTTTAGCAGTACGTTGGCGAAATTTGAGACAAAACTGTTAAATAAATTACTCTTTCATAGGCTTCCCAGTGAAAACATCTCGGTCTGTTTAATGATTTCCAAGGTAACTATGATTTGAAGATTAATTTGGCGTCTTCTGGCAGTGTGTTGGCAAATTTTGGGAGGAGCCACTTAATTGACTCTGATTACTTTTCTGTGAGCTATCCAAAAATCTGTGTGGGTCTGCTCAAACAATAGCACAGTGCCTATAATTTCTTTTATTTCCTGCTAGTTTCTTTTTTTCTTTTGGTTTTGAAATAATGAATGAAATTTTGAAATGTTCTCTACCAATGTTTTTATGTATATGCCCTGAATTTCCATTTATATGAAGATGAAATTTTATGTAACGTACAAAAAACACTGTATATATTGAGTTTTTGTATGTTACATGGGGAAAGTGGACAAAAACAGTGTTCCTTATCGTACCATCAGTCACCTGGGTAGGAATACTTTTTGCAGGCATTGTATATCTAATTCCCTTCTCTTCCCTCCTCCACTGCACCTGCTTTGACGAAGGAACACGTGTTTTCACCCCTTTACACAAGTTATCCCCCCAATTCACTTGTTTTCAATTTTCATCCCTACACCTACAGTACGCCTGGTTTCTTCCCCCTGTAGGTTTTTTTTCTGTTTTCTCTACTAACTTTTCTCTTTCTTTCTTTGTTTTTGTCATAGTAAAGCTGTTTCCACTTCACCACTCCTGCACCACACCAAGCCTCTTACTCTCCTCGCCCCAGCACACCTGTTTTCACTCCACTACAGCTGCTTCCTTCCCTCCCTTCTTTCCTGTTCTCACCTCGCCTTACCCGTCTCCACCCCACCACACCTGTCCCCGTGTCAGGTATGGAGCAGTACCGCCACGCTTCACCCTGCTTCACCTGCCGCCTACCTCACCTCTAATCTGCCTTGCTCACCTGCCTCACCTGCCACTTGCCTCACCTGCTATCTTTCTTTTTTTTTTTTTTGTCATAGTAAAGCTGTTTCCACTTCACCACTCCTGCACCACACCAAGCCTCTTACTCTCCTCGCCCCAGCACACCTGTTTTCACTCTACTACACCTGTTTCCTTCCCTCCCTTCTTTCCTGTTATCACCTCGCCTTACCCGTCTCCACCCCACCACACCTGTCCCCGTGTCAGGTATGGAGCAGTACCGCCACGCTTCACCCTGCTTCACCTGCCGCCTACCTCACCTCTGATCTGCCTTGCTCACCTGCCTCACCTGCCACTTGCCTCACCTGCTATCTGTCTCACCCACCTGCCACCTGGATCACTTTTTATTTGTCTCGCTCACCTGCCATCTTCCTCACCTGACTTTCATCTTATCTACATCATCCATTTGCCACCTGCTTCACCTGCCACCTGTTACCTGCTCATTCACTTCCCACCTGACAGCAGCCTCCTCACCTGCTCCCACCGCACCCATTGTAGTACCAGCTGTTTCCATTAAAACTATCCGGTTACACTAGTTCACCTGAATCCTTCCTCTTCATTAATTTCACCTTACTCATCTGCATCCCTGCAACACCTGTCTCACATCTCACCTACCTCTCACCAAACCTGTCACCTCCATATGTCCCACAACACCTGTCCCATCACACCTGTCCCACAACACCTGCCCCTCTCACACCCTGTGCTAACCTGTCCTCACCCCATTAGTTTCCCCCAACATTTCTCCCACACCACATATTTTTTCCCATCAAACCTGCCCCGCCACACCTGCCACATCCCTCACCTCTCCTTCACCCCTTCTCGAGTACACAAGCATCTCCTTCCCTAACGCACGTGACTGCTACAACACGCGCAAGGTCAGGCCAGGCAACACGCGCAAGGTCGCCACACAAACA
>NC_137054.1:67557300-67659800 GCF_032717465.1 Coenobita brevimanus
CACACAGGCACCTTCATAATGTTCGCTGTCATCACACTCCTATCGTATCCAATTTAACGCACACCATATCAAAAGACCATAATGTTAAGAATGTCGCTATTAACACAAAGGATTTTTATTAAGTCTATGATTACTAAGACTTAATTCTGCTGTATCATCATTCTCACAGTCACCGTAAGTAGTAACACTATTATTATCACTCTAACTCTCACTATAATCAGCAGCTTCCTTCAATCACCACTATCATCATCGCCCTTGCTCTCACGGTCACAGTTATCACTTTCACTATCACCGTCGTCATTATCACGGTCTTACTATCACCGTCATCACTACACTATCACTGTCAGCTCTGTCAATATCACCGTGAGAAGAGGACAGAGTATAAGAGCATAGTGGAAGAAAGATTGGGAAGGTATGAGCTAGAGCAGATGGAAGGGGTGGAAGACGTATGTAAGATATTCACGGAAGAGATAAGCACAGCGTGTGAGGCGGTTTGTGGAGTGAGGAGGAGATGCAAGGGTGTGCAAGGGACAGCATGGTGGAATGATGAGGTGAAACGAGCTGTGGAACAAAAGAAGAAGGCATATGGTGAATGGTTGGCGAGTAGAGGTAGGGGAGAAGATGAGAGAGAGAAGAGAGAAGTATATGTGAGCAGGAGAAGGGAGGTTAAGAGACTGGTGAAGGAGAGTAAGAAGAAAGTGGATGAAGAGTTTGGGAGGAATCTGAGTGTGAAATGGAGGGAGAGTAAGAAATTGTTTTGGAAGGAGGTAAAGAAAGTAAGGCAGTGTGAAAGGGGAAATAGTAGGGGAGTGAAAGATAGGAATAATAGATTGTTGGTGGAGAAGAGAGAGAAATTGAGGAGATGGAAGGAGCACTTTGAGGATTTGTTGAATGTAGAGAGTGAGAGCAGTGTGAGTATAAGTGGTTGGGGAATGGCTGGGAGAAGAAGAGATGAGAGGAGGGAGGAAGAGATCAGTAGGTCGGAAGTAGTGGAAGCGATGAAGAAGATTAAGCTGGGAAAAGGCCCCAGGAATTGATGGAGTGTGTGGTGAAATGCTTAGGTATGGGGGGTGAGATTGTTGTGGAGTGGATATGGAAGTTGTGTAGATTGGCTTGGGAAGAGGGAAGGGTTCCAGAGGACTGGAAATCAGGTATAATTGTTCCTCTGTACAAAGGAAAAGGGGAGAGAGAAGTATGTGGTAACCATAGGGGTATTTGCCTTCTTAGTGTGACTGGTAAAATATATGGTAGAATACTCATTGATAGGGTTAGGCATATGACAGAGGAGCTAGTTGGAGAAGAACAAGGGGGATTTAGGAAGGGAAAAGGGTGTGTAGATCAGATATTTGTTCTAAGATGTTTAGTGGAGAAGTATCTAGAGAAGGGAAGGAAAGTGTACGCTGCCTTCATGGACTTGGAGAAAGCTTATGACAGAATAGATAGGAAAGGTATGTGGAAGGTATTAAGAATATATGGAGTGGAGGGGAAATTGTTGAGTGCTGTGAAGAGTATGTACGAGGGAGCTAGGGCTATGGTGCGAGTGGATGGTGAGCTGAGTGAGTTCTTTGATCTCAATGTGGGACTGAAACAGGGGTGTGTAATGTCTCCTTGGCTGTTTAATATATATATGGATGGGGTCGTAAAGGAGGTACAAGGTAGGGCAGTGGATGTGGGGGTGGCCTTAATGAATGAGGGTGAGATTTGGAAGCTTCCGGTGTTGCTGTTTGCTGATGATACAGTATTGTTGAGTGAAGATGAATGGGAGTTGCAAGGTTTGGTGAATGAATTTGGGACAGTGTGTAGAAGGAGGAAGCTGAAAGTTAATGTAAACAAAAGTAAAGTTATGGTGTTTGAGAGGAATGAAGTCACAGAGTGTGCAGTGAGGTTGGATGGTGAGGATATGGAGAATGTGAGTGCATTCAAGTACTTGGGTAGTGTGATGAGTAAGGATGGAACTTTGGGGGATGAAGTACGTGAAAGGGTACAGCAGGGAAGGAAGGTTGTTGGCACACTGAAAGCAGTGATGAGAAATAGGGAGGTGAGTATGGAAGTTAAGAAGTCACTGCATGATGGTATTGTGATCCCTACCCTGACGTATGGAAGCGAGGCGTGGACCTTGCAAGAGGGGAACAAGTCAAGAGTGAGAGCAGTGGAAATGAGTTACTTGAGAGGAGCATGTGGAGTGACATGGAGGGACAGGTTGACGAATGAAGAAGTGAAGGAACGTTGTGGGGTAGATGTGGATGTGGTTGAAAAGATTAGGAGAAATACACTGAGGTGGTTTGGACATGTGGAGAGGATGGAGAATGAAAGACTGACTAAGAGGGTGTATGTAGGTGAGGTGGAGGGAGGGAGAGGGAGGGGTAGACCGAGAATGAGGTGGAGGGATGGAGTTGAGAGGTATATGAGGGAGGGGGGGGGTGAGTTGGGGGGAGGGGAGTCAAATGGTGGGTGACAGAGTGACTTGGAGGCGTTTTGTCTGCGGCCACCCTTTGCGGGATTAGGGCGTCGGGCTATAGATAGATAGATAGATTCTTTCTCATCATCACCTTCATCACCACTCCTATCACCGTCATTCTTTCTCATCATCACCTTCATCACCACTCCTATCACCGTCATTCTTTCTCATCATCACCTTCATCACCACTCCTATCACCGTCATTCTTTCTCATTTATCACCGTCGTCACCACTCCTATCACCGTCATTCTTTCTCATTATCACCTTCATCACCTATACACGCAACACTTTCCCTCTCATCATTATCAGTGTGGCTGGAACTAGAGATAAATTAATAAACGAATTACGTCTTATCTTTAACCCTCATCCACATCCTCACACACAAAGATAATACACAAGTCACAAGTCTGTCCCCCTCCCATCTCTCTCTCTCTCTCTCTCTCTCTCTCTCTCTCTAACCTACCTATGCTGCTAAATTTGCCATGAAGTAAGGGTACAGGAAATAGAGCAGAATAAGAGGCACTTTAAGGACTGGATTATTTTTTGGGTCAAAGTTGCAGCCTAGCACGTGTATTCACTCAGTGGTTTTCCATATTACACCTTACTCTTAAGAACTTTCATATTTTTTCATTATTAACAAATAATAATAATAATAATAATAATAATAATTTGTGGTATGCAGAAATAAACCAGTAACGAAGAGACATCAGGACGCTGCCTAAATCCCCGAAGATCAGAGTCGAGATAAACAATATAATACTCGTTGCATATTAACTCCTCTTGTGCTCCTGAGGCCTGGGGCGTAGTTGGGTCTGAGGCTAGGGTACCGCAATCCAGACCATTTAAGCTGTAGGAGACCATCTTACGCCCCTGGCACAGTTTATACAATAGAATTAACTTTGGCCACCTCTCCAGATCGAACTGGAACACATTAACGCAAAGTCTGCTTCACCTAGAGACATTTACCCCCACGGAACTAAGAAGCCTGGTGAGCAGACTTCAGAATAACTGATACACGAGAAACACACACACACACACACACACACACACACACACACACACACACACACACACACACACACACACACACACACACACACACACACACACACACACACACACACACAAAGGGAAAAAAATGGAAAAGAAAGACGAGAGATGCAATCCTCGCACTACGAAACACACACACACACACACACACACACACACACACACACACACACACACAGTGAACGACAGACGTGAAGTGTACAAGAAAATAGTGAAAGACGTGAAAGACTGGACAGGGAAAATTACAAGGGAATGAATAATTGAGATGAGACTGACTTAAAGGCCAGATATAATGGATAAGTGTGTGATAAAGAAAGACAGGTAAAGACGCAATAATACAGGTACAGAGAGAGAGAGAGAGAGAGAGAGAGAGAGAGAGAGATGGTAAACTGCCCCAATAAGATATAGAAAAGGTAAAGAAAGGATACAGAACAGGGTGAAGAAAATGAATGAAAATAAAATAAGAGAGAAAAATAAGGAATGGAGGAGTAAGAGAGAGAGAGAGAGAGAGAGAGAGAGAGAGAGAGAGAGAGAGAGAGAAGTGAAGATGCGAACGAACGATGTAAAGAAGACATGGAGATGCGTAAGGAAGCTGAGAAGAGAGACAGTGAGAGATAGTGAGTGAGAGAAGTGAGAGAGAGAGAGCTGGAAAATGTCAAGGCCGTAGACGTACCGTGAAGCATCGCAAGTAATGAGGAGGGTCTCTCTCTCTCTCTCTCTCTCTCTCTCTCTCTCTCTCTCTCCTACTGCCTCACTTTTCCTCTACCAGTGCTTCCTTTAGCGCCGCGTCCTCTTCAGCTTGGGCGACTATCACACACCTTTCCCTTAGCGATTTACTTTGCACAGAACACCGAATGATTCTCTTGCATTGATATTACCTACTTTATATCAACGTAGCTTCCTGAAATAGCACACAATATACCAGTCAGTGAAATAAGTCGCTCAGGAAGAGGTGTTAGGAAGCCACTAACTATGGGTCAGTCTTCCCTACCAAGTTACTTTTTATTTTTCCATTGTCACTTTTATGCCTCTCGCGTCACATTCACTGTTTCCGATAGTACGAATACCCCTTCGTGCTTGTCTCTCTTTCCATTTTTTTTTTTTACAATTTCTCTCTCTCTCTCTCTCTCTCTCTCTCTCTCTCTCTCTCTCGCTTTTTACCTGCGGCGAAAGTCATTAATTCCTTCAGGATAATGTCTTCCCTTTTATTATCTAAATCTTGCCACCTCCAGACGATTTTGTTCAGAAGGCCTCGTAATAAGGGGCTTAAATAAGGTTGTATCCATCCACTGCAGATTTGGAAAGTTTCCCCTGTGTTGGACGAAATCAACTTCACGTAGCATAAATCAAACAGAGAAAGACGTCACGGTATTGAAGAGTTTGATAATAATTAAATATTCATGTAATCGATAATTGCTTCCGCACTGCTTTATCATTTCTATCAAATCCCACACGTCACTCTTTCTATACCCTTCAGCCAAACGTCCATTTTGTACCCTATTATTTCTCCTCACAGCTCTACGTCTTCTCTCTCAATCTGCAACTCAATAAAAAGATGTGGCAAAGGAGTATATTATTAAACCAGAGAGCTGAGGGGGAAAGGAAAGCTCCAGTTTATGACAATACCGAAACGCATGATGGAAATGAAGAAGTGTGACCTTTCCGACCCCGTTCCAGACTGCGTTATACTTAGTGAGATGCAGTTTACCCATTTCCTCTTCATTCACGTATTTTAGTATTAACCATCATACAAGGTTCTGGTTATATTTACGCCCTCAAAGGTATAATAATATGATGTAGATTATCCCTGTATGCTTTTCGATCGCCGCTCATAATCTGGCATAAAAAAGGGAGAGAGAGAGATTAATCCTGTTCTCGAGGCTTATTCCCTACACATTCTTTTTTGTTTGTTTCCTCCGTCGATAATTTATATAAACGATGATATTCTCGTACCAGTTAATTTTTTGCCTCCTTTTATGGTTTTTATCGCAGTCTATGTTTTACTTATTTTCCACATTCTCACCCATTCCATCTTCATTTTCCCTTCTCAATTCCTCTTCTTTCTCCCTCTTTTTAAACATCTTCCCTTTCCTCAATGTTTCCATATTTACATTACTTTTTCCCCTTTCTTTCCCTCTTTCCTTTCTACTCTCTCCTCCTTTTCTCCCCATTTCCTAACTACGTCACTCCCCACTACACCTCTTTTTCTTTTCCTTCTCCCCGCTTCTCACACTTTTCTTTTCCTTCTCCCCTTTTTCCCTCTCCTTTTCCTGCTCTCCCTCCTTCCACTCCCCATCTTTACTCTCCCTCTCACCTTCTTTCCATGCCCCCCTCATTCCTCCTCCTTCTCCCCTTTCGCACACTCCTTTCTTTACCTTCTCCCTCTCTTTCTATCTCCTCACTCCCCTTCCTTCTCCCCCTCTTCCTTCCCAATTCACACTGCCTCGGAACTTTCTCCCTAAGAGCAATATACTTCGCCTTAACTCCCCACGAACACGCCAGCCATCCTGTCTCTCCCCTGTTGTGAAAGAGATCGTAATAAGCTCCCCTCAACTTCTCCCATCCTCCCCCTCCTTCTCCCCCTCCCACCGCTGTTCCCCTTCCTGATCTTCTCTTTACTCCTGCAAGATCGCGTTCACCTTTCAGCTTTCCATTTCTCCTTCTTTTCCTCTTTCCTCAATTCCCCTCCTGTTTTTTTTTCCTGATTGCCACTTCTTCCTTTGCTCTGCGCCTCCTTATCTATTTCCTTTCGCTCCTTTACTCTCCTTCCTTTCACCATCTTTCTCCCACTTCCACCTCATTCCCTCCTCCTCTTTCTTCTCTCGCCTTCTCTTTTTTTCCTCCATTTTTCTCACTCCCCTCTCTCTCCTTCCTCCCATAATTTTCTTCCCCCCTGTCCTCTCCTTTCCTCAATCTTCCTCTAATATTTCTCTTTCCCCCCTTCCCCCCCTCTTATTTTCTTTCCAAATCTGTCTCCCTAGTTCCTCTCTTCCCTTTTTCTTTCTTCCTTCAAGTATCTCCTTTCTTCTTCCACCTCTCCTTTTCTGTTTCTCCTTCCTCTTCTTCCACTCTTCCTTTTTTCCCCCCGTGTGTCCTCCTTTTTCAGATCTTCCCTTCGTCTCTACTATCTCGTTCTGACTACACCCTCTTCTCCACCCCTCCTTTCCTCATTCCTAATTTCCTCTCTTCCCCAGCACCTCCTTGCTCCGTCTCTTCCTTTCCTCGCTGACTACAGATCTGCGGCTTTGCGGGAACACTGTATCTCGGCAAATTATCACTGGGAACTTGTTACTGTACCTAGGGTCATGTTTCCGCGCTGGCACACACACACACCGAGGAAAGGAAAGTCGCCGGGAACAGAAGGCAGGATCATTCAGCCGCTTCTTTTCCTTTCCTCTGCCTTCCCGTCGGCGCTTCTGTGGTATCAAATGCTGGGTCTCCGTTCCCACCGTGGCCTTCCTTGACGTTGGTATGTGCCCTGGTTTGGCTGTGTCGGTGGCCGTTTCTTTGTCGAAATTTTAAACGTATTATTTTTGGACTTGGATGTTGGGATAATAATTCTTCCTCCTCCTCTTCTTTCTCGTTTCTTTTTCTTTCTTTTTCTTCTTCTTTCTTCTCCCTCTCCCTTCCCTCTACTTCCTCTACTTCCCCTTCTCCCTCGCCTTTTCCCTCTGCTTCTCCTTCGTCATCTTCGCGTTTGCAGGCACATGTGAACGTGAAATCCGTGGAGTGCAGGATGATGTTGCCGTTTTACAGTCCACCTTCCTCCTTTTGGGGAATAGGGAGGGAGCTGAGGGATGTTTGTATCAGGCAAGAGGAGTCATCAAGTTTTATGTACGTGTCCATCTTAGCACCTGAGAAATGCTAGAAAGGAGTTAGTACCTGAGGACATGGAGGGTCAGTACAAGAGCCCTCTTTCAATTCTCCCTTACCTTTTATTCCTCTCCTTCCCACTACACTCCTGTCTTTGCTGTCGCCTTTGACCGTCATCCTAACTCCATTTCATTCCCTTTGCTTCTTCTATTCTCGCCTCTTTCTTTCTCCTTCCCCTTCCTCCTCTTATTCCCCCTTACCAACGCCCGCACAGTATCTATCATTCCTCTCCCTCTTTACTCACTAGTTATTTTCCTTCTTAAACCCCCAGTCTCTTTCTTTCTTTCATACCCCTGCTTTCTGTTCTATCCTCCCTTCCCTACTCACAAGTTCCTTTCCCCTCTCCCCTTTTTCTGAATATATCGACGCCTTTTGATTTTCCCTCTCGACCTGGTGCTAATCAAACAAAGAAAAGGAAAAATGGGAAAGGGGAAGAAGGGAAGGAAATGGAAAGAGGGGAAGGGAATGAAGGGAAGGAAAAGGAAGGAGGGGAAGGGGAAGAATGGGAGGAAAAGGAAGGAGGGGAAGGAAAAGGAAGGAGGGGAAAGGGAAGAAGGGAAGAAAGGGATGCAAAACGAAGAAGGGGAAGAAAGGGATGCAAAACGAAGAAGGGGAAAAAAGGAAGGAAAAAGGAGGAGGGGACAGGGAAGAAGGCAAGGAAAAAGATGAAAGGCAGCACAGAAAGGAGGAGGAGAAGAGGGAAAAGGAAAACAATCAACAAGGAAGTAATGACAAACAGATAAAAAGCTGAAAAAAAAAAGGGAGTGGAAACAAAATGAAAAAAATAAACAGGAAGTAGAAAGTGCAGAAGGAGTTAAAAAGAGAGGAATGGAAGAAGGACAAGAAGGAATAGAAATGGGAAACTGGAAGAAAGGGGGAAGGAAAAATCGTGAATGGGGATGCGTGGGGGGGAAGGGAGATGATGTAGAGAGAGGAGTGAAGGGAGAGATTTAGAGAGGAGTAGGGGAAGAGGCAGGATTTAGGGATTTACCTCATCATCTTAAGGTTCTGAAGGGATTAATAAAGACTGTAAAGAGAGAGAGATTACCTCGAAAGTACATGAGAGAGAGAGAGAGAGAGAGAGAGAGAGAGAGAGAGAGAGAGAGAGAGAGAGAAATGAGCAAGTGAGCGAGTGAGAAAGTAAGCGAGGGCAAAGGGCGGATCACTGGGAGTCTCACGTGGGAGGGGCCATGGGAAAGGTGAAAGGGGGGAGGAAAGAGGGGGAGGAGGGAAGATATGGAGGGAGGAGAAAGGTGCTGGAAAGAGAAGAAAGAGAAAGAAAGAAAGAACGAGGAAGAAGGAAGAGGGAGAAGAAGAGAGAGGGAGAGGAAGGAGAGAGAGGGAGGAAGGAGATAGGGGGAGAAGGAAAGAAAGAAAAAGTTGGGGGAATGAGAGAGGAGAAGGAAAGAGAAGATAAATGGAGGAAGGAAGAGGAGAGAAAGAGTGGGGATGAGGAAAGGGATGGGGAAGGAAGTGGTGTGGGAAGAGAGGAGAGGTGGAGGGAGGAAGATGTTGGGGGAAGGGAGGAGAGGGGAGGTGGAGGGAGGGAAAGGGGTGAAGGAGGAACACTCTACCCTTTACTTCATTTAACCTCCTTTATTTACTTATTCATTTTGGTTTTTCCTCTTCCATGTATTTCTTGTCAATCATCGTTCCTCTTCCTCCACTCCTCCTCTCTCCTTTTCTCCCTCCCTTTTTTTCCATTTCCTAGCTTCCTCATTCTTCCTCTCTCTTTCCTTCTTCTTCTCCACCTCTCCATCTTCTTCTTTACCCATCTTCTTCTCCTTAACTATTCATTCTTCCCAGACCTTTTCTTCCTTTTCATTTCTTCATCAGTTCACTTATTTTCCTTTCTCAATTCTTCGCTCATTCTTCTCACTCTTTTTACACTTGCATTTTCATCTCTCATTCTGGCATTTCTCTTCTTTACGATCTCCGTCTTCTTCTTCCCACACTCGTTCATTTTCGTGTATCAGTATTATTTCCTCATCTTATTTTCTTTGTTTTATTAATCTTATCCTTCGTTTCCTTTCCTCTTTTATTCTTTCTTTACTACATCGCTTCCCCTAATGCCCTATCCTCTGTCTGTCCGTCTGTCTGCCTGTCAACACTCTCTCCCTCACTCTCCCCCCCCCTCTCTCTCTCTCTCTCTCTCTCTGTTTCCTCCATTAACCTCCTCCCTTCATTTCCTACCACCTCAGATTTCTCACACTTTCTTTTCTTTCTTTTCTTCCTCTTTCACTTTGTATCACACCTGCCCTTCACACTCACCTTAAATTAGATGACATATTCCACTTATCATTGCTAACTCCATATATACTTTTTAATACAGAGATGGAACTTAATTTTGAAGGCATAATGAGGGCCAGATCTTACCCCTGGAGTTAAATACAGTCCCTTTAGGTGAATATAATCGTTCGGAGATGGTAAGGATATAATTATGAGTGAAAGGTTTAGTTTCTTCTCTGCCACAGTCTCACCTTTCCTACCTAGCTTTCCTAGTCCCTCCCTCCCTCAAAATCCATCTCTCTCTCTCTCCTTCCCTCCCTCAAACCCTCTCTCTCTCTCTCTCCTTCCCTTCCTCAAAATCCCTCTCTCTCCTCTCTCCTTCCCTCTCTCACCCACCGCTCTCACTCCTACTCCCACGTAAGGAGGATGGAGGAGTCAGGATCAGCTTAGGAACTTGGAGCCACGGAGGGTGAAAGGTGTGTGTGTGTGTGTGTGTGTGTGTGTGTGTGTGTGTGTGTGTGTGTGTGTGTGTGTGTGTGTGTGTGTGTGTGTGTGTGTGTGTGTGTGTGTGTGTGTGTGTGTGTGCGTGTGCGTGCGTGATTATAGCGCCGAAGAAATGCAGTGATGTATCGACTTGGTAATGGACTTTCCACCATCTCGATTATATTTCCTATGATAAATTTTTTTTTCCTCACAGGTCGCGAAAGGGCTGATTGGTTTTCTATAAATCATTCCCAGACAGAGGATGGCATGGCACGGAGTTCAAAAAGACACGGAGTTCAAAAAGGCACGGAGTTCAAAAAGGCACGGAGTTCAAAAAGGCACGGAGTTCAAAAAGACACGGAGTTCAAAAAGACACGGAGTTCAAAAAGGCACGAAGTTCAAAAAGACACGGAGTTCAAAAAGGCACGGAGTTCAAAAATTCGCGAACTTCTCCTGACATCTTGACACTCGGATTTAAGGATATTTAATCCATGACTCTGGACTTATTATGGAACAAATTAATTTTTTACGTGTCTCAAAAAACAGACTCGAAAAATCTCATCATCATTGTTACAGAGAATCGTCTACCTGTATTGAAAAAAGCATAGAGTTCCCAATCGACCTCAACCTCTTGTATACGGTTTTATTACTATTTTTTATTATTATTATTATTATTATTATTATTATTATTATTCCTGCTACCTCCCATTGCTTCAAAATAAATGAGACTGAGCCTTTTCGAACCAGGTAGGATTAAATATTACTTTAGGTGGCCTCTTCACTACTAAACGTCCTTCCCAAGAAAAAAAAAACACACAGAGTAAAAGACATCCACCCAGCACAATCAGTTTTTACATACTGGCCGTTTTAGCGATTTCCCTGGGTAGAGAGAAATCGTATGGCGGTAGACAGGGTAAAATAAGTCGGTCGTGAGCTGAAGTTTGAGAGTTAAAAGATGAGAGTTAGCATATCCTGACATTAGCCATTAGTGAATAAGTCTCTCTGTGCGTCCTATTCACTCTACACTAACCCATTTGAGGATTCCAGTTTTAAACACGAGCAACAAGTTTAAATAATTCAGTCAATCGTAATTCATTCACTCATTTCATTCATCTTTCATTCACTCCCTCAAAATTCATTCACCCCATCAAAAATTCCATCCACCCTTGAGTGAGCCATCCACCCGTTTAAACACTGGCTTGGAGTATGGAATTATATGGCCAGGTGGTGTGATGGATCTGCACACACCAGGGTGCTAGGTGTGGCGTGGTGCTGACGGGTGAAGGAGAGCTGGCGCGCACACACACACACACACACACACACACACACACACACACACACACACACACACACACACACACACACACACACACACACACACACACACACACACACACTTCACGCCCACTTGAAAATTCCCCAGTGAAGATTTAGAGGCGACCTGCGACAGACCGACATTCGTATTTCCAACCTCAAGAATTCCATATCGCACAGGACATGGAACACTGGGCTGCATGAGTATGGAATGATGGTGATTTTTTTTTCCCACTTATCTCGTCTTTTATTTCCACCCTTGTTATCCTAATTCTTTAACGAGGACCGAGAGACCTGCCGAAATAAGAAAAACTACGAACAATATTATGGGAAGAATGAAAAATGGTTTGGAATGACTAGTTTGGAACCGCGATACAGGTGGTGGCAAACTGACCGTGTTATCAGGACCTTAGTATTTCACGCACTGCTTCTTCTGCGATAAATATTACAAACTACAGCTTATCATTTACTATTTCTTTCATACCAACACTGTAAAATTATTATTATCATCGTACCTTTACGGACTTAGCCTGATAAATAAGGGACGGTGAGGAGCCACTTCAACGAACGAGAGTAAGGGTATGGCTACAAAGGTCCTATGTACAGCCTAATATCCTTGTACTAGACATGTATTACCACTGTGTAACGCTCCCCACTTTTGTAAACAGCCCTGGACATGTAGATGGTGATCGGGTGGCAGAGAGTGGACTGCTGATTGTAAGTTTGCGCAATCCGTCCCGAAGATGAAGTCAGGAACAGATTGAAGATTCGAATACCACACCGCTGTTCTGCTAGACCCACATAGTTTCTAAAGGACGGTTCGTTATTAGTGCACAAATGGCGATATGTGATGCTGTGTGGCCTAGCTCTTGGTGCTTGGGAGGACCGCTGGGCCTCAGTCTAATCTATCGTCAGTCAGACACATAAAAAGGAAAAGCAGAAGGACTTGATCCCTACAGTTTCCTTTCTCTTCAGATTCAAGGGCCGAAAAAGCTGAGAGCCTTCCTTTGCATCACCCAGCAACATGATGAAAATAATGATGATGATGATGATGATGATGATGATGATGATGATAATAATGATGATATTTCTGATACCTAAATAATGAGCCTAATAACTTCTTCCCCACCAGGTAAAAAATGGCGTTCGTTCACTCCACTGGACCGCCGGCCGTACGTTGAGGAAGCAGAGCGACTTCGGCTGCGGCACATGGCGGAGCACCCAAACTACAAGTACAGGCCACGACGCCGTAAGCAGCAGCAGCCTAAAAAACCCAGCGGCACCCAGCCCACGCCGCCCCTCAGCCAGGCGGGCCCTCAGGTGACCAAAGCTGGGGGCCAAGGCGGTATAGGGACCCCAGCCACCCCCGCCGTCAGCGTGGCCTCGTCCCTAAACACCCCAGAGACCTCCCCCAGCAGTTCCCCAGACCCTGACCCTCGCAGACTCCACCACCGGCCACATACAGGTAACGTAAGGCCCAGGATTCCCTCAAACCTCTTCCTAAGCGATTTAGTTTGTTTATTACACCTTACTGTCCTCTTCTGTGTTACATAAATCCTTCCTATAGCGCCATACTCTGCATAAATAATGCACGAAAGGATATCAACCAGGTATATCCAAAAATAAATCGCTAAGGAAGAGGTGTCAGGCAGCTTCCTTAACCGATGAGAACGCCAGCCAAGGGATCGTATACTTGTAGGCTTAGGAGGCTCTCTGACACACCTTCCTTACCATTTCAGTTCATCGTAAGACACGTTAATATGTTCTTACGTGTTATATGAGGAAAGTACGCATATATAAGAAATACAGAGACAAAAATAACAAACAAGGGATTCACAAGCTTTGGTACACAAAATGAATAACTAGGGAAGAAGTGTTTAGACAGCCACATAAGCTAATAAAATACCTCGTAGCAAATTTGAGGGGGAAAATAGAAGTGGCGTTGCTGTACAAGATTAAATTTATATATATGAAAGACCAAAAACGACGTTGCCGTGCTGTGGCTAACTTTATAACAATACCATACTTTTGTTGGGTCAGTAATATTCTGCTAACTTCCTTTCATGTTACCACGGATATACTCGATGAAATGACAGGTTTCTCACATTCCCTTCATGACGCCACGTTTGTTACTTTTCTGCTCTTGCTTTCACAGGGTCCTCGTCTCTATCCGGGAGTGGCAGCGCAGGTGGAGGCGGACCGCTACCCACGCCGCCTGAAGTGTCTCCTGGGGCTGGCCTGGAGGAGACCACGACGCCCGTGTCCCGCCTCATCTCCATGTTCGAACGAGCCTCTTCCTTCCCCAACGTGTTCCATTCCTTCAGCACCATCGTGTCCTCATACAACCCAGCATCATCCCCCGACGAGGGTGAGTCCTCAGCTTGCAAGTGTGATTTTCGTGGTTAACACAGTGACAGGGAATGCACTTTACGAACATTTCCCCAGACTTACGACACGCACCCGCTCGCTTAGAAATCTTGGTCCCTATGTTATTTTTAAGAGTGAAAAGACAGGTAAAAATCAAGGACATCGAGTGAAACTTAGTTATGAACCTCTCTACTTCAGAGTCTTGGTAAAAGTAAAGTGAATTAGCATCACTACCAATGCTATTCATCATATTTGTCACCATTATTATCCAAACCATGTTCTGCACTAATAACTGGACGATGAGTAACTAGAAATAGGAAAAGGACCGGAAAAAAAGTTCTACACATCCTTAGCTTATTACCTAAGCCCTCGAAATTCTCGGCTTCTTCATACATGCAACTATCTACACAAAATTTCGCTTCATCAGATTAAATCACTCTCGCATCAGTCACAGGTACAGGCCACTCTATTGTCTTTCAAGGTCATCTGCATATCCATAAGTGCTTTATCCATCCATTTCCGTCCATTGTCATTTCATTTGCCGTCTGACAAACTTTGTTTACCATCCACAACATCTTCCTCTTTCCTGTATCTCAGCCTTTCCTTCTCCTGCTCACAGATTCATTTGTGTCTTATCATCTCCCTACTGATACTTGTCCACAGCATCTAAACACACTCTCTGCTACTTTTTCGTCAACAGACTTCTTTATATCATTCACGTGCCTCTTGAATTCCTATTGAATGGCGGGGGCATAGCCAGGAATATTAGTACGAGGTGGTTAAACCTAATCATGTGTTGGTCTACGGAAAAATGTTTGGGGGTCAGGGGGATATTCCCCTCGGAAATTGGACTGCACCTGGATTGGCCAGGCATACTTCATGAGAGGCCAGTGCCACCCTGGTCATTCCACTGGCTACACCACTGACCTACGCGGCCTGCTTAACTCACATGCAGTCTTTAACAGTCCTATTTCCACTGCTCTCACCCTTGAATTGTCAAAATCTTGCCACACCAGCAGCTTACCTTAAGTTACTATGTACACTCAGTTTCATGCAATTCTCTTCCAACCTCTGTACTCAGACCCCTGTTTCGTATTAAAGCCTTCATACCAAAGACTGCTCTACTTCGCTTCGTTTACAAAGGCTCCAATATGCATGCATGTGTCGGCCCTGGCCACCTAATGACGGCTCTCCATGTTGCTCAGTCTCTAACAGCCTTCCTAATAAGTACCTTATCCCTGAAGTCACCCCGCACGATCTCGTCCCAAGTTTTTACCGGTCTGCCTCTAGCAACTCAACCTCTCACCTTCTGCACCTAGCTGTCATCCTCTTTTCTCTCCACATGTCTAAACCATCTCAATCTACCCCTTCTCATCACATCACTAGTACATCAAAATCACATCCTTCCTCTCAACTTTTCATTCTCAATCCTAACCCTCACAGGCCTGTCATTCTAGGATGCACTACACATTTATCTGATCATTCTCAACTCTGTACGTTTGAGCCTAAGAATATCTTCCTCATTTACTGCCCAAGTCTCACTACCGTACAGCATTATGTTCCTAACATTTGGTGCATACAAGAACCCTTTGGCACAGGGAGAACGCGCTTAATGTGAGGAGAGGCAACAACTCCCTAAATTTCTTCCAACCAGTCCTTGCATTTGCTACCGAACTAGTTCCAGCCCCACCTCCAGCACGTATCACGTCCCCAGAGTAATAGTCCTCCACACACTCAAGAGAATCTCCAGCAGAATTTAATTTTTCTAGTCTCTCTTCTGTATTTTCTCCTTTAAATACTGTACACGCGGTATCTGCATGATTTTGCAGCCTACTTCTAATATTAATACACATTTTATGCACCCACTTACTACAGACGCTGCACAAAATAGAGTTAATTCCTACACGCTTGTGGCAGACTGCGCATAGTTATACGGTACTCCTTCTGTTATGACAGTACCACCACCTGCCCTAGATATCACCTTTGCTTGATCCACGTTTGCTCTCAAACCCATGTACCCGATTCCATCTCTCCATTTCCTAAATCATTCCTCCGCTACGCTCACATTCTCTGCGACCAACACCACGTCATCGGCATAAAACACCTCTCATGGGAGTCCAGGTCTGTAGTCACGTGAGAGACCTTCAAGCATCATGATAAATAATAAGGGGTTTAAACTGACCCCTGATGCACACCAACGTTCACGGATAACTCATCACTCAAACCTCCATTCAATCTAACCTGGGCGCTTCAGCCATTTGACTTTGTACTTTCGTGCACTTGTTTCTTTTCCATCACTGCACCAACGTACAACGCTTAAAATCTTGAATCAACTCACGCACATTTCATCTGAGCCACCTTTTCACTCGACAGTCATTAATTTACTCTTATTTACATTCACCTTCAGAACTGTTCCCCTTTACTAATCCAGCTATAGTTACAGAAATTATGAAGTAACAACACTGATCTGTTTGTACAGGGGACATGATGTAAAGAGGAATGAGAGAAGTTCAAAAGCTGAGGAATACCGCGCACACAAACGGAAAAAACACTACACAGGTGGAATAACACAACACTGTTACCTGTAGGCTATTACAAATGGTACTAATAACTTCTACTCTTTTCCAGGTCTGCCTTTCACCTTAGTCTGTCATGAATTGTTGCATTTTTTTCTTACTTTGGCAAATAGAGCAAAGCGTAGCCAACTCTGGGAACGCATTTTCTTTTCGTTAGTGACTATTTATCATTCTTGACATTACACAGTCATGGCCAACCCGGAAGGTGGACGGGAAGAGGCGTCGAATGTGAAATATATTAACCTACACCTCGAATCTAATCTATGTATCCTATCTATCTGTCTATCTATCTATCTAACTATCTGTCTGTCTATAAACATTCATCAGTCTATCTATAATGTGTGTGTGTGTGTGTGTGTGTGTGTGTGTGTGTGTGTGTGTGTGTGTGTGTGTGTGTGTGTGTGTAAAAAATTTAGCTTCGTACAACCACACTGTACCCGCCCAGTGCAGTTACTCCTTCCAGCAATGAGGCGGCAAATTTGAAAGCCATTTCTTCGCTCATATAATTACTTACAGTCGTTGGCAGAGTTACAAGGAATAGAGAAAAAGTCTGTGGATAGTGTCACCTCTCTCACTGACCACTTCCTAACAAAATGCCATCTCTGTAGGCGGCAGTGAGGGTGATGACGCCCCGGACGGCACCTTCCAGCAACAACCCGCCCCTCCGCCCTCAGGGGATGGCGAGGCAGCGACGAATTCCCACCCTACTTCCGCCACGAATCCTCGCGAGAAGGCGCCCTGTTGCCCAGCGGAGGAACACCCAGAGACCGACGGTGGCAGGGCGCCGGGAAGGGAGTACACCACCACTCCTGTCCCACCCACCATCAACCTCCAGCATCACGTCGTCAAAGGTCAGTGGCAATGACCTTCAGGAACTTGGGTTTTTGTCTGTCAGGTGGCAATGGGAACCCTAACTTGGTAATTTTCCTATAATAATAATAAAGCATCTCTACACCGGGGGGGTGAGTTGGGGGGAGGGTAGTCAAATGGTGGGTGACAGAGTGACTTGGAGGCGTTTTGTCTGCGGCCACCCTTTGCGGGATTAGGGCGTCGGGCTATAGATAGATAGATAGATAGATAGATCTCTACACCATGCTTGATCATTGTAATAATTAACTGACATGTAATTTTCCTGCTTACAGTGGAGACAACAGTACCCCAGCCGTGTGCATACTCCTCGGACTCTCCCGTGGGTGGCTATCCTTTGCCCATGGTCAGCTACGGGTACTCCCCAGGGCCACACTCCGCTTATTCATCCATGGCCACCCCGTCCCCAGTGCAATACCCAGGCCACGGGGAGCCGCACCAGGGCCATTACCCAGCTGTGGCACCGGTGGGACCTGACGTGGACCTGGATGTGGACCGCACTGAATTTGATCGGTACCTGAGTGGGCCTGAGTGTGGCGGTGGCAGACAGCAGCAGACAGGGGCAGTGGTGGCGCCATGGACCACGATACCCCACCAAACCCAGTGCTACCCGAGACCAGACTACCGTTTCGACCAGTACCGGGACCTACCGGATGCGCCATACCGGGATGACCAGTACCGCCATGACCCACTCGCCCACTATCGCCAGGACGGCCAGATGTACTCGCGAGAGGAATACCGGAGTGAGAGAGTGGAGTACAGCGAGGATGGGTACCACAACGAGTACCCGCGATACCACTACCGGGCGGAGCGGCAGGAATATCACGGTGAGCAAGTATACCGGGGCGAGGGTGGTGTGGAATACTCAGGCGAGGAGTACCGGGGGTCAGTGGGGGGTACCCTGCTGAGTGCACTGGCGGACATCAGACACATGTACTCAGAGACCCAGACACCACCACTATGAGTCTCTGGCAACGCTGTCGTTCCTTATATCAAGTACATAATGAGTGTCAGCACCTGATGTGTCACTACCCAAGCTAAGGCTCAGTACGTACGTTGCTAGGCTCTCTCCAAACACACGAACTGAAACTGAAACTGTTGTGGAGTGTGTTCAAGGCCCGCCTTGAAAATGAAGGACATGATTCAGAGAAAAACCTTGATCAAACGTGGTTAGGAATGATCCGGAGGGTAAATGAATCACCGACATGTTGTATACATGAAGATGCAGTACAGTCCATGACCCACCTAAGCATCAAGACGATATTTTCAGAACAATCATCAGTACTACTCAGTATATTACAATTCAGAACAAAAAAATACCCCTATAGTCACTGTTTCATTAGGAGTTAGAGGTACCTGAATGTTAAACCTTTGAAGGGAAAAAGTGGATTGTTTTCCCTACCTTGTACTGGAATGTACTGTGTATCAGGCCTTCCCTTCCCTCAGTACTGCCACGATAGCCTCACTACTGTCCTCTCCATCATTCAAAGACCTGCCAACTGCCTCTGCTAATGTACTTGGTGGGTACAATTACATGAATCTGTGTACTGGAACCTCCTGTATCAAAGTACGACACGGGTTTAAGATCACGGTACTGTCAGACCCAAATAACGTGGATTCCGCAGCCTACACCCTATTATGGATAAGCAGGTATAATTTCCATACATATTCAGGTGAAATCACACTTGGTGAAATTCCCGTATCATAAGCCTGGTCAACGTGCTGCAGCTGCCTCCCAAATCGCCAAACCCAGCCTCTAAAATTATCCCTAAACCAGTTGTCCCTTGATCCTTGACACCTGTGGATTATTTTGCCACCTTATACTGCAAAATACAAAAAGGGTGTATGTACTACATGCATATTTGTCCTATAAATATCTGCTCTTTCATTAACGACCTATACATGAAAGTGGTAACTCTCTCTCTCTCTCTCTCTGTGTTTCATTCTTGAAGCTTACTGCACAATATCCGTGGTATCTTACAGGCGTTGTAGGTATGCCATTAAAAAAAAAAAAAAAAAAAAAAAAGAGAGAGAGAGAGAGAGAGAGAGAGAGAGAGAAGACGGGGGAGGGGGGACGGAAGAGCGAACCGAAAAAAAAAAAAATGTGTAAAATTGAAAACCATAAGCCAATATAAATCCGGTCTAGCACGAACCACGAAAAAAAAAAAAAAATCATAATGCCATCAATTTTGGTTCACTGATAAAAACTGGTCTCGCCTGTTCATTCACTCTTCTCTCTGTACCCGAGTTTGTCCTTGACCGTGACGTTTCCATTCACGGCGGCCTATGACAATGCTCCATTCACAAGTATCCCCCATGCCCACACATACACGCATCTTTTTTACCCAGAGAGAGAGAGAGAGAGAGAGAGAGAGAGGCCCTTACCACAGTGGCGTCTCTTTTATCTTATCGATGTCACTGTTTTTTTTTTTTTTTTTTTTTAAAGCTTAGAAAAGACCCATCGTTGAGAAAGGGATAAAACCGCACCTTTTTTTTTTTTTTTTCATGATCACTAACAGCGTCTGACGAAGTAATCTTATTAACTTTAAAACAAGGAGGATTATGACGCTGAAAAAATCCGTGGAATAATAATGCTCTTTTAAAATGGATAATATTTGAAGTTTTTCTTATTTTAATTACGAAAGCACAGCCAGACATGTCCCACCCTTGAGAAGCGTCATCAAAGATTAGAGCAATTTATCTCACCTCATAATCTTTTCTTGACTGTGATTTTTCGTGGGTAGAATAAAATAAGAGTAGCGAAGAAAGCTGACAGGCCAAATGCATAGCGTCTCATTTATAATCAACTTGCAAAACTACAAGAAAATACGTACGTTATATTAATATTAATCCCGCGATACTGAAAATTAAAACACACACACACACACACACACACACACACACACACACACACACACACACACACACACAAACTCCCTGCGCCTCAGCTGTAAAAGCCCTGCCATCGAGAGGAAAAGTGTAAATATAAACAGCTCATGGTCCTTAACATGGGAATATAATACGGTAAGGGTTTGTCCTAAGTGGCTCAGTGCTACGCTCATCAGAACAATTGCCTATCCAGGTTCCAATCTGTAAACCTGATTTTTGTAAGTTCCTCTAATTTACAGTAACAAATGTGGGTCAAAGCTGTGATAATCTGGAAGACGTCTCCTGGCTGAATAAAGTGACTGGCCAATAAAGTGATACAGAAGCCATATTCGGTGGCGCTGAGTGGACGTCAACCTGAGGACTGTGGGGGTTGTCTGGAAACTGACAGCCTTTCACGTGTCCTTACTGCTTCAGACTGGACGAGAAGGGAACTTACTCTGCCACGAATTATTACTTTAAAAATACTACTACATTAGTTGTAAAGGTCATAAGTTCGCCTTTTACTCCACCACGTTTTCTCACTGCTCTCTGGTGGCTAATCCTCCTGACAGTGAAGTCTGGCATGTTGTTGTACCCATGGATGATTTTTCTCTACGATGCGTCAGTATAAAGAGGCAGGTATTCCGAAGGTGTGAAGGAGAATGGACGGAATATTAGAAGTTACGATCCTACCCGTAGAGGAAGTGTGTCCTTGCTCACTAGGTCTAGACGCTGTAAGTATTATCATTTCAGCACTGCACGTACTTCCGTCAGATCTGTCAGGGTTAAATTCTGATAACGTAATAAACAGTGAAAGTGGGACAGTTCAGGATGGCACAAATCCCATAAAGTATACTGCCTGGGACTGGCTGAGAAGAGGCGAGGGATAGTAGACATAGGCCCGTATTTTTATCGGCTAGGGAGGTTTACAAATGCCTCTGCCTTAGCGATTTATTTTCCACAGTGCACTTTCATATTCTCTAGCACGATATTATACCTTTCTAACATGGACACCGTTTCCATAAATATGGCAGACGAGAATTAATACAAGTCACACGCAAATATTTGGAAGCTGAAGGAGTGGAAGAGCCTCAGAATCCCACCAGCTTCCGGGCCAAGGTAACTCTGATGTCTACGTGAAAATCCTCTTCCTTTAATATGCAGGTAATACTCAAGGGAAAGGAAACAGTGAGCTTGAGTGATAGAGTATTTAACAACTGTGAAGGTCCTGAAACACATTAATCTACATTCATTTAATTTGGAACCTGGGAAACAGAAATCTTGCTCCGTTTACAGGAAGTGAAAATGGTCATTAACGTTTTACCTACTAAATGACCTGTGTTTCTCTCTCTCTCTCTTGGGGGGCGCGGTAGCACAGTGGTAGCGCGCTGGACTTGTGATCGGGGGATTGCAAGTTCGAGCCTCGCCCGGGCTGCCGTGCCGGGAGGGGTAGCTCCCTCCTGTAACCCTAGCGGGGCTATATAGTCCAATACAGGGCTTAGCTCGGGGGAACTCCATTTCTCCCATTTCTCTCTCTCTCTCTCTCTCTCTCTCTCAAAAAAAAAAAAAAAAAAGGCAAACCGATTAAAAAACTACTTTTCTTGGATCAGACTGGGTACCTGTGACTTCCAATCTTTTAGAGCCCAACTGAAGAATTTGCTCCTACCTACCTACCTACCTACCTACCTACCTACCTACCTATCTGTCTATATTAATCCTTCAGATCCGCAACCACTCACATTTTGCAAAATTCTGTTTCCGTTGCAGTAAACATTTATTTACAAGCACACGAGATTTCACTCATCAGCAAAAGAAGTACAGTTATTATCAAACATCCCAACAGCGTCCTACCCAGGCCAGGTGTGTCAGTGAAGTGTTTTTGCCATGAACTTGTGTGTCAATGAGGGTGTGTTGTAGCACCTGATGAATCCTGAAAATGTCCTTGTCTTGAGAATGTACTGAATTGTCTTGAAAATGTAGTCTGAAAATGACCAACCAGCCACATCCTGGAGATTCCTTATAACAGATGAATGTGTGATGGTAATGTTAGTTAATGTTGTATGATACTAGAGGTGTTACTGTTTGTTAATATAGAAATTCAAGGAAGAGGCGTTTTATTACTCTCACGTCCCTCAGTTTCCCTAGCATTTATAAGTTACCTGGCTGAACAGGTATACTTTCTAGTCCTGTCACCAGCATCACCGGAATTGGGTATTACAAGGCCATTATCCATGTTGTTAAACACACACACACACACACACATACACACACACACACACACACACACACACACACACACTCACTGAATAAATAATAGACAATAAAGGCGTACGAAAATAAAAGACAAAACGATGATACGAACCTATCTATCTATCTATTGCCAGACGCCTCAATCCCCTTCGGGGTGGCCACAAACAAATCGCCTCCACGTCGCCCTGTCCCCCGCCATTTCACTGCCCTGCTCCCAACTCACACACCCCTCTCTCATATACCTCTCCACCCCATCCCTCCATCTCATCCTCGGCCTCCCCCTCCCTCTCCCTCCCTCCACCTCACTCACATATATTCTCTTCGTCAGTCTTTCACCCTCCATCCTCTCCACATGGCCAAACCACCTCAGTGTATTCCACACAAAATTTGCAATGAATTTACACACGTCTCCCTCGACCTGCCAGTATAAAAACCTACAATACAAAATATAATCTAAACGACAGATACAAACAATTAATAATGATGATAAAATAAAGCCAGAATCAACCAACCTGCTTAAAAACAAAGTAGCAGAGGACTAGTCTCATGTGATCCATATAAAGGCCGCTCAGTACACGTATATAAGGACTCCATAATTATAAGGTCCTCTTCCACTTAACTTCTACCCAATACTGAAAACATTGTCCGCTTAGGTATTCGAGCACCGCATCGAACAGAGGGGCCAAAAGATTCAACAATAGGCCAATTTAAGTATATCCTAGTTTCTCCTGTATACGATGCCTTACAGCTCTCTCACGTAAATTTGTATACAAAAGACGACTGAAGATCATGAACATAAGAACATAAGAAGAGAGGATAACTGCATTTTGTTTTTAATTTCGAAGAGGTTGTCAATACGAACTGCCAGTATATACCAAAAGGGAATAAAGAAAATGTTTTTGTACTGTGCTGCCTGTGTCCTCAGTCGGGCAAATGAGTTTATCCAAAATTTCCCCAATACTGTATCTGTGAAACTAGAGGGAAATCTATACTGACGGGGTTCTTTGTCTGCCCGTCTCCACTCTTCATTCTCGAAGGTGGACGAATCTATACCAACCAACCAACCGGGAAATCCATTCTTAAAAAGCACTTCACGCACAAAATTATGCTCGCCACTAAGGTTAAAATGACTGGAGCAGATATGGTATGACCTGTAAGTTAGAGTTTGAACTAAGTTTCGCTTAAAATTAAGAGAGAAAACATGGGATTTAGTACCAAGCCCAGTGAATGTTGTTTTACGGTACACCAACGTATCAAAAGAATTACCATAGTGATTAATTTATATGTAAAATAAAGGGAATTATTCTATTTCGGAAGTAAATTAGATGTTTTGGTGTAAAGAATCCAAAGTGTTCAAAAATAGGGGAACATGACTATGAGATCTAATTAGTAGAAAAAAGTGCCATCAATGTATCTCCCGTACAGTATGGTTTTGCAGGAATCAGGGCAGTCATTGACCTAGTTAGTTTCGTGATGACATAAAATATTAGCCATGGTCGACACTAAGGGAGACCCCATGGCTACTCCGTCTTTGTGTGTGTAAAATTTATCACTGAGTATAAACAGCATATCAATGACGGCCTCTCTAAGTACTTCCATGAATTGTCGCCGATGAAATCCATGAACTAAATCCTGTCCAGAAAATAAGTGACTAATACGAACCCCCATAGTTTCATTAAGAGGAATGGTCGTAGAGAAACCCTGTACATCAAAAAAGCCATTACACATCCACCTGCAGCAACAGTAATTTCTTTGACACACTTATGAGTCTTCAACAGCATATTAATTTACAGTGATAGTTGACAAAATCGGGACTAAATATTTTGACAATTTATATCCAGTTTCTCCAATAGCTGATAAACTGGTCTAAGAGGGCAATTTTGTTTATGTACACTATTGCGTAACCCGTATATCACACCAGGTTGAAAAGCTGGCACATGAAGATGATTATAATTATCACAATCAATTACATCCTTTAAACCAGACAAAAACCCATTAATTTTGTCCTCATGTTTTAAAACTAATAGGAGAACGCCACCTGTTACTTGAGAAAATGTAGTATGGTCACCAAGAATAATATCCGTCTTACCCACACAGTAATCTTTCACCCGATTTCCCTTATCAGGCCCTGTAACTATCGGCGTTTGATCTCATGGGATGGCTTTTAATGACGAATATTCGTCTTTAGTTAAAACGTCTTACTAAAAGGGTTGTGCGAATAAGACTCAAATGCTAAAATCTTTCGACCATTATTCACAGAGGATATTCCTTTACCGTTTGGATCATACGTTTCGTGTGATGATAGAAATATATGCAACTATTCAAAAGACAACAAACAAAAAATGCTGCAGAAAACTTAGCTCTTCGACAAGGCGCTTTTTTCAGTATCCAAGACAATCATTTTGGAAAAACTGAAGACAACCTTATGTGTTACCTACAAAACCAATTTTCCTAAGTTTTCTACTTTGAACGAACTTTACTCTGGCAATTTTCTTCTTATTTGCAGAGCTAAGATCACTCCTGAGATGATTATAGTCCAATCATGATGTGGTTTGTTTCAGTCGTTGCTTACAGTTTTCTTAATTCTTTCCTGAAGTAATCCATGACCGACACTTATATTTAGTTTAACTCGATAAGAAATGCTTCTGACAATTTAGGTAAACACGACGCTGTTGTTAGTTACAGTTGTTGAGCTTGAACTTAAGAAGGCTTGGTATTACGTCTTGAAAAACAATAATATGGGGAAGAGGTCACAACGAAATTTTTTACCTCTGAAGTCCTGGCGTTCCACTGCTCTTACAAGGAATGCACTGGATGTCCATAGCGTAGAGTAATATAAAGATAAAATATTCTAACGGGCGCTTAAGAATTGGCTGAGTTAGGATGCAGAAAACAAGAGAAAGTAAGAACACCAGAGAATTATCAACAGGACAGAAAGAGAAATCGGTAAAGCACTCAGTCACACATTCACACATATTTTAAGCGGCCGGAGTTCTGATTCCACCACGCAGGCCTGTCATCTGCATTATTCCAGAGTTTTATCTTTCTTTACAGATGCATTTTACAGTTATCAATAGTTCAGTGCTGAAGAAATAAATCCATGCATAATAAAGTAAAAACAGATAATACCGTCACCGGAAAATATATAGCTCAACAGTCGCACAAACTCTGGTGGTGCCGTCATAGAACCACAGGACGCCGCTACAGACTGATGGGAGAACACGGCGAGGCATTACTCAGAGTCAGGCCCGCCCCCCAAGCCTCATGCCGGAGTAGCGTACGGGGTGATGTATGGTGCCCCGGACCTCATATATCCTCGCCAGACCTCTCATATCCTCGCCAGTCCTCACATATCCTCCCCAGTCCTTAAATATCCTCTCCAGTTGTTATATATCCTGTCCAGTTCATAAATATCCTCTCCAGTTCTTATATATCCTCTCCTACTTTCATATATCCTCTCCAGTTTTCATATATCTTCTCCATTCCTCATATATCCTCTCCAATTCCCATACATCCTCTCCTGTCATATATATCCTTAAATTTTCTGGGAGAGAGACGAATATCACTTCTGTATTAACTCATTTCACAACGATTTCGTCCAGTATTTTACACTTTTTTTGTTTTTCTTGCTATAATCACAAAATTTTACTGAACGCAGGAAAGATATATGTTGGTAATTTCATATATCATTTTTCTGTCTGGGGGGGGGGTAATAAAATTTCTACATTAACCCTTTCGCTGCCATGGACACGCTTGGGTATTACGTTCAGGCTTAATCCAGACTGTCTTAAGCAGGTAGGAAAAATCAGAGCATTCCAAAGGTTAATCGATACAGTCTTTGACCCTTTGACGAGTGCGATTTCCTTCAGCTGAATAAAATCGTCTGGCTATAGACTATGTAAAATAACTGATACGCCCATAGACTGTGCAGGGTTTCTTTTGCTGAATAAAATCGTCAGTAGTTAACCTGAATGATGTACTAAAGCTCTACCATCTTAGCAATAGGGAAGAAGGTATTATTTTTGATGTTCTGACTGCACTGGGCATCTCTTCGCTGAATAAAATCGTCTTTAGTTCATCCATCAGCTAATGCTTTCCTGCCCTACGCAAGTAAAGTATGGCAGTGGGAATGGATAGTGTTGTGAAGAGCAATGCATATAATTTTTCTACATGGCATGAACAAAAATTAACAAGTACATGAGAAAATACTAAGCATTCATGGTCGATATGGAAGTGATGCAGTTTTATGTATTTATAGATATGGCAGTGCTAGTTATTCTTCATGGCTTGTGTTTGATGGAGACCTGATGGTGTTATGAAGTGACTTGAAATGGTACTTAACTATACTCTCTTTACTCTGAACTGGCCTAACACTGTAATCTTGCCATCTTGAATGCTAAGTTATAGCAAGAGATTAACACCAGAATATGATGCTATATTCATGAGATAGTGCTATGAAAGGATGAAAAGCCATAAATCTCTCTCTCTCTCTCTGTCCTGAGGCGTGTGAAATAATCTCCAAAGGATGAAACTCTGGACCAAGTTAAGGTTAAAGAACTATTGTATTCTTCTCCATGACAGTCCTAAGCAAGACCGTGTTACCTGTATTCTGCTGACTATTTACACGGTCGCGTAAACCTCACATGACTTAATGATCAAGGGGAAACTATTCAGAAAGAAGCTGAGGACAGGGAGAATGATTGCTTGTCTTGCTGGCTGTGTGGGGGGTGACTGTGGAAGGCGGGAACTGGTGGGAGACTGACGATGAGGGAGAGAAGGAGAAAATGGCAGAGAGGAAGCAGAATTTGAAAACACACAAAAAAAGGGACGTCGGAAATCTGAGGCTGGTATTATTATTTGGTATATGGAGGAAAAATATCGCACATACTACAGTGTACTTAGATGTTAGTGATTAGATTGCAGTCTACTGTTTAAGCAAATATTATGACCAAAATGGTAGTAACTTTCAGGGTGGGTATATGGATGATGATGATATGATGATGATGATGATGATGATGATGATGATGATGATGATGATGATGATGATGATGATGATGATGATAATGATGATGGAATATGAGTTGGTGTGATGATGATGATGATGAAGAAGAAGATGATGATGACAGTGTTTTGAAATGCAGACACAGATATTCACTGATAATAGTTTTTTTTTTTTATATATGCACAGTTTCTTCTCAACCAATGCAACAGGGCAGAAAGAAAAAAAAAATTACAACGATAGAGCACTAGGAAGGCGCTAGTAAGGTGCAGAATCCAAGCAGCAGAAGCGAAGACTGATAATTGGAGAGCGCCTGAACACTCATCGGCTCTAATACCTTCATCACAGCGAAATAAGCTCGTCTGGGGTTGGCTAAAATAGAATACTAGAGTTATTCCCATCATCAGGGAGCCAACACACGGAATCTATTTGCACACTATCAAAATCCGATCCTCCAAGTCCATACTGGGTGGGGAGGTACACGGCAAGGATTTTTGTTCTAACGGGGATATACATTAGAGGCGAAAGAGAGCTTCTGGCACTACATTTTTAACCCCAGGGTCCTTGCAATACACCGGGTGAACTCTGGGATCATCACATTCCAAAGGCAGTATCAACAGGGAGGGCAGGAAGGAAAGGGCTGGGGGCTGAATCTCCATTTCCCGCTCATTTTAGTTACCATTACGACACGCATGGAAGACGTGGGTATTGGCGATATACAATACAGTTCATACTATTAATAAATGTCACAGGAATGGAAGCAAATAGAGTTTTATTCGAGAAAGGGAATTCGTGGTAGGTATTTGGTTAATTTTTTTCATCCAATATAGTTACTCTCTTCACTCTTCCTCTTCTTAATATTTTTCACTTCAAATCGGACAATTATTAACGAAAAGTGGTGCTGATGGGGACACCGATATAGCCGGACAGCTCCGTTCCCTGGTAATACAGACGTCCCTCAACTCCCTCCCTATTCCCGGCAAGCAGAGTGATGGATTGCAGGAGAGGAGCAACTTCCACCTGCAGTCCGCCTGTTGCACGTTTAGATGAGCCTGAGGTTGCAACTACTAGACTACCACTACTACTACTACTACCACCGCTACTGCCACTGCTGTTACTTCTTCAATAACAGACAACAAACAATATTGGAAACAGAAAATAACAGAAAAAGTCGGTATATAAAATTAGGTATATCCACAAATATCAGGCGCCAACGAGATCCCACACAGTCTATAATAATCTACTGAGTATATAAAGAGAGATGAGGAAGAAATACAACAAATTTCACAATGCATCCTAAGTATCTGTAGTTTTGTAGGCGTCACTGTGTCACTTCCCCTCAGTCATTTCACCAACACATTGTCTCAGCAACCAAAAAAAAATATATACACCAAGTAATTAATCAACTTAAAAACATAAAACTGGTCTTCAACAACTCGATTTCACTTTCTGGTCGGTAGGCTCTCGCTCGAGTATAAATGAAAAAAATTCAAGTTGATCTGAAGAAATTGTCAACGTGATCTTGCAGTAAAGGAAAGGTTAACTGAAACACTAAAATTTTAATGACTATAAAAAAATATATATAGTAGGCTTTCCCTCAACCGAGAAAAACAGCCTGGAATTAGCCTGTAGAAAATACCTAAGTGCTCCCAAAGAATTCCTTAAAACCAATTCCTAGGTGATTTATTCTGAACATATAAGCAACGTCATGTATGGTATTAACGCAAACTATGTCGATTAACGATATGGCATGGGACAGCAAGCTAAGTGGTGTGAAATAAATCGCTAAGGAAGAGGTGTTATGGAGCTTCCTTTGCACCCTAAAATATAATCCCAAGTTCAGATATGGGCCTTCTGTCTACTTTTAATTTTCCTTCAGCATGGTTAAAGGGATTCATGTGTTTACAGTACGTTCCTCTCATACACATACATCTCCTCTACACACACGTAAACAAAAGACGCCTAAGACACTCTTTTTAAAGGATCTGTGTTTTAAGGAAGGCGATACCTAAACCCTAAGGCACATCAGTACTTACATAATCCTTTTCCACACACACACACACACACACACACACACACACATTGCACTCTCTTAGCACCACTCCTCTCTCTCTCTCTCTCTCTCTCTCTCTCTCTCTCTCTCTCTGTACAAGCGAGGCAGTGACCACCTCAGCGCCAGACACGACACACATGTGCCTCGCTCTGACTCACACCTTTTCAACACCGTCTCTCTCTCTCTCTCTCTCTCTCTCTCTCTCTCTCTCTCTCTCTCTCTCTCTCTCTCTCTCAGGTAAAGTCTAAAATAATCTGTGTCCTTAAACTTCCTTCTCGATTTACAACATAATTTTTAACCATCGTTCACATTTCACTGTAAACTGGACAAACAAGCAGTTATTTCGCCATTCCTTTCACTGCTTGTATCTAAAACACGTTGCTCATTCACCGATCCAGAGACAATCACCTAAACTAACTGTTCCATCGCTCAAGCAAACTCTTTCCCACCAGCCTTGATGCGCGTGTAGCAATTTGTGCTGAATAGAATTATTTGTGACAGCGACTTTCCTTCCAACACAAACATTCAACAAAACAGTTTCATTTTCACTTACTCCTGGCACTGCAAAGCCATCTAATTCTCCTTCAACTCTTCCTCATTACCTTTTTCTGCGTTTCGGTCATTCATCAGTCACCTTTCCACTTGATCTTAAAACTGTTCCAAATCTCTAACTTGTATGTAAAAGGAATATCTCTCGCACAGGTTGGGAAAGTGTGATGTTTTGTTGACCCTTACTTCCGTCAATGTATCCTTCGCTCATGTTACAATGATGAGTGTATTAATCGATTATACAATCAAAAATATTACTTACGGATGTTATCGCCTGTTTAATGGATGAAAGATTTTAAACGGTTTGAAAATTCAGTGAGAGGCATATGGCTTATTTTGCTGGACACTCTCATCTTCCTGCTTCTAGATCTTCCCAGTCCAATCGAAGACTTTCAAATAAATCATAGCAGTCACCAAGGGAACGCTCTTTGTTGTTAATAATCTAAGCCATATTCGGATTATCTATATTTGGAATTTTTTCTTTGCACCAGAAATGGAGAGACGACGTGAGGGAAACGGGATGGTTATGTGTTATATCAGAGGTTATGGCTGAGTGCTCTTGTTTAATATCTAGGACGCGCTCATAAACAGGCATGACACTTCATACTGTGAATGATGGAATGATGGTACACGAGTTCTCACGCTTAAAATAAGACAAAAAAGAATGTAGATGGAATACACTGAGTCCGATATCAGTACATGCTGTATTAAACCCTCTTATGATCGTAATAACTCTAGTATTCTATTCCAGCCAATATCAGACAATTTGGTTAGGCTGGGAGTGAGCCACAGGAACCCGAGACTTCATACTGCCATCCACTCATGATCGGAACAACTCTACCATTCTCTTCCAAGCATAGACAGATTATAAGTTGAGTTAGCCATAGGAGACTGAGAAAATTAATAAGGAGAGTATCTATGACCAGCAGGGTGTGTGGGGGTGACGAGAGAAGGTATGATGAAGCCAGGTAGAGGGACAAGGTAGAGATGTCCACCTATTTGGAGCTTACTTCCTTCAGCTTTATTGCAGCTTACTCCCTCTAGCTCTAAGGCAGAATAAGATAATACTGTGGCTCTACATTCTTTCCATAACGCTTCTTTTTTGCTATTACCACCGTCTTCTAATGTTAATCTCGTGTTACACCAAAGCATTCAAGGAGAAGTGGCATTTCTAGACTAATCAAGATCAGACAAAAATTAATGAAGTGCAGGTAAGTGTGGGAAAGTGGAATGTCGTGGAGGGAAGGGTCGCTCCTGGGTAGGGACAAAAAAACTGGGAGATCCTTATCCTTCTTTTGGTTTAGTCACCCCTCACAGGATACAGCGTTGGGCAAGACAGATGGAAGATGCTACTGAGGAATACTGTCTTTCTCCCTACTCAGTTATACCATACTAATCGTTGCCAAATTATACTGCCAAATTCTTCAGTCAGTTATACAGTACTTTATTAACTGATACTGAACTGTAGACTGAATTATACATCTGCTATCGATTTATACATCCTCTACTGAAGCATACACCTATTACTGAATTATACAATGATTATACACCTGCTACTGAATTATAAACTGATTTATACACCTGCTACTGAATTATACACTGAATTATACATCTGCTACTGAATTATACACTGAATTATACACCTGCTACTGATTTATACACTGAATTATACACCGAATTATACACTGAATTATACACCTGCTACTGACTTATACACCGAATTATACACTGAATTATACACCTGTTACTGAATTATACACTGAATTATACACCGAATTATACACTGAATTATACACCTGCTACTGAATTATACACTGAATTATACACCGAATTATACACTGAATTATACACCTGCTACCGAATTATACACTGACTCATACATCTGTTACTGAATTATACAATGAATTATACACTGACTCATACACCTGTTACTGAATTATACAATGAATTATACACTGACTCATACACCTGCTACTGAATTATACACCGAATTATACACTGAATAATACACCTGCCACTGAATTATACACTGAATTATACACCAGCTACTGAATTATACACCTGCTACTGATTTATACACTGAATTATACACCTGCTACTGAATTATACACCTGCTACTGATTTATACACTGAATTATACACCGAATTATACACTGACTCATACACCTGCTGCTGAATTATACACTGACTCATACACCTGCTACTGAATTATACACTGAATTATACTGACTCATTTACTGTATCCTGACACCGTTTTACGCAGGCTGATTTTGCGAGTTCGTGGATTTCTCAACTTCCTCCTGTGTCTCTCCCTCCCTCCTCCTCCCCCTCCTCCCTCCCTCTCTCCTCCCCCACTCCTCCCTCCCTCTCTCCTCCCCCACTCCTCCCTCCCTCTCTCCTCCCCCACTCCCTCTCTCTCCCTCCTTACCCCTCCCTCTGTTTCCTTTCTCCTTCTCTCTCTCCTTCTCGCCCTCACTCCCACTTCTCTACCTCCCTCCCCACTCCCTTTCTCCCTTCCCTCCCTCCTTTCCCTCTTTTACCCCTCCTTTTAGCCCCCTCCCTCCCACTCCCCCATCCCTCCCTCCCTCCCTCTCACCCTCCTTCCCCCCTCCCTCTCTCACTACTCCCTCCTCCCCTCTTTCTCCTCCAGTTCCTCGAGTGACTCCGCTAATTTCTCTCTCTCTCTCTCTCTCTCTCTCTCTCTCTCTCTCTCTCTCTCTCTCTCTCTCTCTCAACAAAACTTTAAAGGAACTGAATCGAGTATGAATTCGAAAAAACAATATATAAAAAATGAAAGAGAAGTCGATTATTATCAGTCCAGCCTCCATTACATCATTTCACTATTTTTCCCAAACCCACAAAAGCGACATTTCTCATCAGCGGGAAATGAGAGGGCGACAAGGGGAGGCTGTGATAATCTACACTCCTTTACCGGAAGATGAGGGTGTAAGTGTATGATAGGCTTACTTGCCTTGGAAAATTAAGCTGACTGGGTTAGGGGGCTGAAATTGGGGCTTGGATGTGTATGGATATATTACTGAGAACGATGGGACTGGATAAGAAATTCTGGTCGTTTGTCGAAGCGGGGTGGGAAGGGGGCCTGCGTGGTTTGGAAAGATAAGCTGATTGGGAAGGAGTTAGGAGTGAATCTAAGCTTGGATACAGATACATGAATGAGAACGACTGTATTAGGTATAAAAATGTACACTGGTCTGTCGTGGTAGAGGATGGGAGGACATACTCAGCTTGGATATATCAAATGTTTGGGTTATTGAGGTATGACTGGATCTAAGTCTGGACAAATAAGAGTAAGCTAATTTAGTCACGAGGGAAGATTAGGCCACTGGATATACTTTTAAGAATAACATAACCCCTTCGATTACATAGCGTTTTTTCTGTAACTTATATTCTTGCTAATTCGAAACGTTTTTATGAAGGTTAGATGAGACAGGGTATATTGAAGAGGTACGTGAAGGCTGTAACTTACCCCCCCGTTCGGAAATAGTCCCAAGCTGAGTAAAATCGTCCGGTGGTGGCAAGACTGAAGGTAATCTATCATCGTCGTCTAGGGATTAATGTAGGTTTGAGGCGGTACACGAGTTGGATAAAAAAGGAATGTAAAGAAGGAAAAGCCGATCGTGTCGTGAAATAACGCTGGATGACTAGGTATGTTTTTTAGTGTCCGAGCAACTACTTCTTTGCCTTGACTTTATTTCTTGGTTTATTCTTGCCGTCATCAACTTTATTCAGCGTTGCACAGAAACTTACTGAAGGCGGTGAAAACACTGTACATTAATATTTTCAGTACGATGACGTCTTTGGTTTTCTAGTTTACTCTCGTTTCCTTCAGGTGACTTCATTAACCTGAGAAGGCCCCGTCGTCTCTCAGGGTTTGCTGAGTCGAAGGAACGGGAACTAAGGCTGTGTGACTGCTAATGTGTGTGTGTGTGTGTGTGTGTGTGTGTGTGTGTGTGTGTGTGTGTGTGTGTGTGTGTGTGTGTGTGTGTGTGTGTGTGTGTGTGTGTGTGTGTGTGTGTGTGTGTGTGTGTGTGTGTGTGTGTCTGCGGGGGGTGAGTTTGTGTGCTTGGCGCAATTAATGACAGTTTCATATAAAAAGCAAGTAACTGGTTCGTGAAAAAAAAAAAAATGATGAAAAAAAATAGATCAGTTAATTGAAAGATTAAATCCAAGGAAGTGTCTTTTTTTTTTTCTTTCTAGAAGTGGTTGGCTGGTCATCGAAAACTGAAAGAGTTTGTAGGCTTTTTAAGACTTTGGCTGACTAATGAAATATTCAGCTTCGTTTACTGATCGAAAGAATATACCTGGCACACTAAATCGTTACGTTTTATCGAGAGCCACTGTCTGATTCCGTGTGTAGTCGTGTTTGTTTACGTAAGAGATTGGCTATACTCAAAAGATCTGTTGATATAATACACTTCTGTGATTGCATATATCTAACGCCGCATTAATCTTCGGTAAATAACTGCTAGGTGTAAGCTGAAAAATACTGACCATCAATTATTCATTTTTCTATATATACACAGTTCTTGGGCTAAATCTGGGGAAGAATCATACTTTAATTCTATTGCACTGTATATTTCTCTGATACCAAATATAACTTTCATGTATTGTAGACAAAGTTGTAAACATGATATCAGAGACTTTAATCTTTTATTTACTGATAACACTGATCAATGCATTATGTAAGTGACCCACGAATGCCATATACAAGTGACATGCTGATCAAAGAAGAGTAATTTGCCACTGTCTATTGTCAGATTCTAAATAATGTCAAAGTGTGAAATTAGTCATCTGTATCATGCCTCACAATCAGTCTGGGTAAAATTAGTTTTTTTTTTTTTTTTTTTTTTTACCCGTGCTAGACTATTCTTGTTTTTTCACGCGTCCGACTCTGGAAACATGCTTAGCAGCCCGTTTCCTAAAGTCCAGCAGTTCTCCTACGTATCACACACCTCTGCATGTCACCACTTCGGCGCTAACATCCACCGTCCATATTGCAGGCATGCTAGGGCTGTCTCCTTCAGGACTTGTGTATTGGTATTAGCGGAGGTGCTTTTGTGGCATGTGGGTGGGTCTTATGGTAGATCAACAAAGTCTGTTTTAGCGATATTCAAATCCTTAAAGTGTTCCCTGCCCCAGCCATGAATCGAACTCGCGTCCATTAAGAGAGCAGACTTCTCTACTGACTGCACAAGTTTGAGGTACTTTGCATTTGGTCTAAGCTTTGTCAGTCTTGGGGTTCTATCATACACTGTCTAGGCTTTGTATTTATGTTTGGCTTAATACTTTGCCTTTAAAATATACGTGGGCGTCTCAAGAAAGATTAAAAATTATAATGTATTTTGTGCGACTGTTAGAGATTTATTAGGATCTGGCATTACAAAAATCGGCCTTCAGGAAATACTGGAAATGCGGTTAGCTGACTTAAAAACTACTTGCCATTTTTCCATATATTATACCATTTCCACATATTATTAGTTCCATATATTATTCTACTGTATTTCTATATATTATTAGTTCCACATATTATTCCATTTCCATATATTATTAGTTACATGGACACTTAAAAAAATAGAATGTGCCTCATGCTGGCGACCATCACCCTGGAAAGACAATGTTAAAATGTTCATGCAATACCAGTACTATATTCAGCTTAGCGAAAATATAATCACGCAGAAGATAAGAGAAAAACGAAGCCCTGTAGAGTGATATATGAATGATAACTTTATTGGGAAATCCTGGCCAAAAAAAAAAATGGGGGTTTTGGAAATGCAGTTGCGCGATAAAAATGGGGTCAATGAACGCCAAAAAAAAAAATAAATAAAAAAAAATAAATTAAAAAAAGTGAAAACACGAAATTGGTCATAATACCGTGAGTGAGCTATCATGATTCTCACCCAAAACAATGGACTGAAAATGGGTCAGCGAACCAGTTAATGACATAGCAATCAAGGGGATATAATAAGCACTCTGAGGAAATGGGTTGTCATCAAGCAATTTCTTAGAGTTACAATTTCACTGGACATACTTAAAAGTTCAACCAGATGAAGTATTATGTATGCCAGGTTAATTGTATTTAACGTAAAGGTGACGTTTGGAATTGAAGAAGCTAGACATTCCTTCCACTTAGCTCTTCACTGATAGCCATAATTCTGAGGTAAAGGCGTCTGCGGACTAGTTAAGCTAAAAAGAAAAATTCGCCACTATTATGAAGGTAAAGAGAACAGAAAAGGCATATTAGTTACAGCAAGAGCAATTGAACTGTAAACAAAATAACAGGAAATTATTATTGTTGTTATTCCAGTGTGGCAAAAGTCTCCACTGCCCGTAAAAGTGTGTTGGTGGAAGTATAGTAGTGTGGTAGTGTGGCGACAGAGGTGGCAGGCTGTTGGCAGACGTGGTAGTGTGTTGGATATAAAAGTACTGTGTTGGTGGTGGAACTAGTATGCTGTTTGAAGTGTGCTGGGGGTAGTGTGGTGGTGGCAGCATGGGAGTGTGTTAGAAGTAGTGTGTTGGTGATAGTGTGTTGATGGCAGTGTGTTGATAGTAGTGTGTTGGTGTGTTGGTGGTAGTGTGTCGGTGTTGGTGGTAATGTGTTGGTGGTAATGTGGTAGTGGTAGTGTGTTGGTGGTAGTTGGGTTGTGTGTTGGTGTTGAGTTGGTGGTGGTAGTCGTTCTGTAGTAGTGGCGATGTTGCTTGGAATGGCAGTGTGATCAGAGTAGTGGTGATGATGGAAAGTGTTGGTGGTAGTGATAAAGGCACTGTGACAGTGGTAGTGGCAGCATCAGTATGGCTGTGAAAGTACATAAATCGGAGGCGTTACGAAACTTTTGCTGTTATGAAAGACCACGAAACATTAATGAAGTGTGCATCTTTGCTACCTTGAGAACAGAACAATAAATACATTAAAAAAAATATATATATAGAATTCGGGATCATTCAGGTACATTCAGTCGTAAGGGTACATTATTAAAGGATTCTCTCGTTCTTGTATATAAACGCTTCGATCATCTTCGCAATACTTTAACTGCTTACAATTCTAGATCATCTTCGATATTTCACCAACCAATGTGGTCTGACTGTTCCTTATAAACTGACTGAATATCTTTTTTTTTCCGTGCGATTATGACGAACGTGAAAAAATATATATACGGTAGATATTTTCTTGGAACTGAACGTTAAATATGGAATTGATATAACCTCCGTCACCCATTGCAGTATTTTGCGGCTTGTGCATATCGTTAATGGTCTACGCAACGCATATCTCGCCAGTCAGAAACGCACTGCATAACACAGCAGTCAGACACCGTTAACATCCATTTCTTACAATGCCTAACGTTTTATTTCCTGCTTTACGTCCTCCAATACGATTACTTTTTTTTTTTCAGTGCTTGCTATGTAGGTACGATATTATTCAACTCCAGCGAAGTCCTTGTCGTGGAGGGGTTGATGAAGGTTGTATCCAAAATCCAGTTCAGAACATCTCGAATCTGAAAACACGCCTCTAAAATACACAATCGGAGTAAACACTTTTTTTTTTTTTCACTGAATCTGCACTATACTCCTTTTACACAAACTTGGCCCAGATTTTCATCCATTTGCAGCACGTTTCCCATAGCTCAGTGGCAGAAAAAGACAATGCTATGACTTTACACCCTATCCATAGCCCTTCCTCACGACTAAAACCATATTCCGGTGTTAATCTCCTGTTACGGCTCAGCATTCAAGATGGAGGAAGAGACAGAGAAGAGAATTTTAGGCCAAGTTAGAGTGAAATGAGTATAGATCTTCCATTTCCCCTTTAAGAAGTATAGCATTCAAAATGGAGAGAGGACAATTTTGAGCCAAATCTGAGTAAAAGGGGTATAGCTCTTCCATTTCTCCCTTTAAGCAATATAAAGAGACGATTCAATCCACACGAACAGTACCGACTATCTAGGTGACATGTTTCGGGAGGCCTTGAGCTTACCTGTGCCTGGGTGATAGTGTGTCCCGGCTGACGAAGTAGAAGAAGACGCGGTACAAGATTACGAGGCAGGACACGACTCACCTGCCTCCTAAACTGCCTTACTGAAGTGACGCAAGCACCTGGGAAGAAGAGAGAGGAGAGGTACAGATGGATAGATAGATGGATAGAGAGACAGATAGATGGATAGATAGATAAATAGATGGGTGGATGGATAAACAGGCAGCTGAGATATAGATAAGTAGGTAGGCAGAGAGAGAGAGAGAGAGAGAGAGAGAGAGAGAGAGAGAATCAACTCTTCCTGTGTGTTCAGACCTCAAGCACGCGGCCACCCCCTCTACAAATCCGAAAACACACCACACAGACCAAACACCAGACCACATATACCCAAGAACACGCCACAGGAACCAGAGAACAGACCACGGAGACCAGAGAACATCCCCCCAGACCCCAGAACATGCCCCCTCTACCGGAAAACAAGCGAGACAAGCCACAGACAGACCAAAGACAGGCCACAGACAGACCCCTCTCCTCCCATACCAAGGATTCGACTCCCTTTCCTCAAACCAGACCTCTTTTTTCCGCCCAGACCATAGACCATTTTTCCCTCAGACCTGACACATTTGACAGCCTGGCCAAAATTTAGACGTTCCTTGTGGTAGAGCTAAAACTTGACTCGTGTTTTACCGGTAATTATCATCTTTAATTTCCATGCTAAGATTTTTTTTACAAATCTATTTCTCGGAGATTTAAGAGATGTTTTTAAAGAATGTTACCCAACTTACAGGATAAAAGTAGACTGTATATTATTTAAGTATTATTCCATACCGATTTTTTTTCGTATCTTTTTCACTTCAGTATATGATGTGACTGTAAAGTGTTTGGCTGAGTGAAAAATACATATACATAACCATTCTTATATACAACTTGAAGGTTAGGAGAGTTTATGAATTCGGATCGAGACTTTTTTTTTTACAGCCTTCATTATTCTTATATGCCTGACTCTGTGTATAGGCTTCACAACCCGTTCCCTTAGGACCAGCTGTCTTCCTTCACACTATACACATTCACATGCCACCACTTCAGCACTAACACCCACCGTCCATACTGAATACATGCTAGGGCTGTCTCATACGGGGTAATTTTTCGACATGTAGGCGGGTCCTATGGTAGATGAGTAAAGTCAGTTTTAAAGAAATTCAGATATTTAAACTCTTCTCTGCCCCTGCCACGATTCGCACCCGGGTTCATTAGGACTGCAGGCCACCTCTCTACCGACTTGGCCACCACCTTCCCCAGCGCAAGAGATATTTCTGTGGTTTATGAAGATTGTTAAAAGAAAGCAAGAATAAAGTGTACTAACTCGTCACTGTAGCAAGGGTGAATTAAATCGCTGTATCGTATGTTGACAGAGAGAGAGAGAGAGAGAGAGAGAGAGAGAGAGAGAGAGTTAAGGAGGCAGAGGAAGGTGTGTGGTCATGTCGTAAAATTAACCGTGTACCAAAGGAGACGCGGCTCATATTTATCAAGAATCTTAACCAATATAAATGATGAAGAAATCCCCACACCAGCAGACTAAAATCATAAATAGTTGTGTACTTGTGTTGCTACTTTGCTCCTTAATATTAACTTTATTTTGATTATAAAGTGCATGGTAAGTGAATGAGGGCAGAGAAATATCCAAAGAGTCACTCCTACACACAGCCCAAGTTCACCTATACAGCTCGTGGACCCTACCTGTGTTGTGGTCGTTGCTACCTGCCCGTAATGACTTTCCTGACCCACACCAACACCCACCTGAGGGGCTGGGGGCTCACCTCATTACTTTATTACTTAGTGTACTTAACCCTGATCCTACTTTAGCATAACTGTGTAGATTAACTTAGTAATTATGGTTAGAGTCAAAGGTACTGAGATAATGACCACACTAATTATATTTATCGTTATGTAGGTAAATTTGGCTAAGACGTATGACAGCAAGCATTATCCCTGAGGTACTGAATATAAAGTACTGTTGTATATAAATGGCCTGTCAGGAGGAGATAATATTATGCTGAATATTCTGAAGTAAAATGGCCCGTCCAAAACGATGCAGCACAGAAGCATATTCAGGACCTTTTTCTTGCGCTTAATGTGCCTTTATATATGGATCGTGACACTCTTACTGAATTACTTTACGCAAAACAACTCCCATTTTCACTCGACATAAAAAATTTAAGGGCAGATAAAATTGACTGCACAGGGTGGAATGTACTCAATACAAACTATAACTTTTATCCATTAAGGAAGCATTAAACAAGATACTGGAAATTACTGATGCAAATTAGTATGTCAAACCAGCTACGTTCGATTGGATACTAGAGTTATCCCAACCATGAAACGGTTATATTTCCAGGCTTAACATTCCTAGGCTGCTATACTCATCCTGATCTGAGCAAAATCGTCTGGCGTTAGCTGGAATACTATACTACACTAGAGTTGTTCCGACCATAAGGAGGTTAATTCCTACATCCGATCTCAAGACGGGGAAGTTACCTATGTGTTACCTGACGTTGAACTCCAGACACCACCCAGGCCAATCAAGACACCTCCACGCCTCTCTCTCACCACTCCATCCCCTCACTTCAAGCCGTCCTCCTTAAGTACTCCACAATGACGTTCTTCCATGTCGTCCTCAGTCTTCCCATACCCCTGCTTCCATCACATACCCTTCTCACATCTCTCTTTATCAACCTTTCGCTCCATGTTTCCAGCTTCTATACACTTCCTAACCAAGCCTCCTCAAGCTTTTCACCACGAACGATCTTCCTTAAGGTACGCAAAAATCACCCTGCGAGAGAAAGTGTGCCAAAAATCAGACTTAACTGCGCTATAGGAATTCACGAAGATTGTCCCTGCCTCCCTCTGTTCGGAGTGTCTCCCCTTAGCTGAATAAAAGGGCATAAAAAAAAAAAAACAGTAAAAACGATAAAACACCTAACTGTATTGAAGGATTTAAAAATACACCCGTTATATACACCTCCACTCGGGTTAGTTCACACACATTCATTTATCCGCCCCTCCAGGTAAACCCACACGCCTCTCCTCAGGTAGCTCGTCTCTACCACTCTACAGGTATAATTATTCCACTCCTATTCGCCCTTTCAGTACGGTGGCATCTCAATTTAGTAGATCCTGCTCCTTCAAGATGATTATGAGAAGTTTTGCCGGTTGAATTAGACTCTGGAAACAGGAACAGTAAGCCCAAGATGACGCCCTCGAATTGGAATAATTGGATGAGCATTGGTGAGCTGGCGATCCTTCACCCCAAACAACAGGACACAAGCCTTTTTGTCCACTTCCGAGAGGCCGTGAGACTGAAGCAGGTGCGTGAATATTACCGACTCTCGATACCTCAGTGCATAATAACAAGGTATTTTAACATCAAGGTGGATCGAAGCGCGTTTTTGTAGTGTTGGTTATTGTTTTGTCACTACTGATGTTCCGGGCGTCTTTCTATCGTAGGACTGGAGAGTGGGATAGAAGGGATGATGCTAGGTTAGGGTTAGGTTGGATAGGCTAACATAGGGAAGGACGGGCCCGGTTAATTTACCTCTGATCAGGTACTCTTCCTGGATTAATATAAAGTTACAGAGATACACTTATTTTATGGCCATTTTTCAGGGGGTCTGGCTTTAATATTAATAGCACAACTTTCTAATTATGCTTCAAGAACACCAGAACAGAACTAAAGGTAGGTTAAGATGTTCCAGGTTAAACCGGTTCGGCTATACGTAATTAGAATAATAGTAGATTTGAAATAGGTTTGGGCTAAGTTAGACTAGGTTGGCAAACATTTAGATTTAATAAGGTTACTTAAGACCTTTCGTACAAACCACTATAATCATTAGCAAATCATATTCTCTGATTAAATACCAGAAATCGTATATGTAGAAGAATCACACAGGTAAATACTGCTTCGCTTCTTTTCAAAACACTATAATTCGCAAACAGTCATACTCAGCCCAGCGTCACTCTATAAACACTCTTGATAGGCGTCGCATATAAGGAATCGAATACTTCAACACCAAAGGATTAGATTCTGCTTGTTGAAACCGCCATTCCTACCGTGACGTCATTATCTTGTTAGCACCAGACGATTTCATTCAGTTTAAGGGAGATTTTAATGGTGTTAGAACCCATTTACATTACCATTAAGCCCTTCAGTACGATTTATTTTTAGTCTATGCTTACTTCTGCCTTTTACTCCGCCTAAGGGAGACATATCAAAGAAAAGTCGCTAACAATACCCAATAGCGTTTTATGCTACTACTCTCGGGATCTTGTGAATCCCTCTTGGTTGAATAAAATCGCGTGACGTTAGCAACAGAATGGAATGCTAGAGTTACCCTGACCGTGACGGGGTTAATGGGATCTTTATTAACATTCTCAAGCTTCTCTGACTCATATCCAGCCGAGGAAAATGGCTTGATGGTAAGTAAAATAAAATAAAAGAGGACACACTACCATGAGAATATATAACGAGCGGGACAATTCCAGCTGTGTTTTATTTTTTCCATCCCTCGCCAAAAGGAAAATGAAAATATAAATAAAAATCAAAGCCAGAGCGAGGTTAGCATATCACCCAATCAGTCAGGCAAACTAGATTTTTCCCTCCTCGTTTTTTTTTTTTTTTAATACTTTCCATTTCACGGGCGGCTGATCTGATTCGAGTACCATTCACAGTTTTATGACTGTCGCCTCGTTTCAAGCGGTTCACACACACACACACACACACACACACACACACACACACACACACACACACACACACACACACACACACACACACACACTTTTCTAACAGGAAGGGTTACACACACTCTTCCTAAACCCCTTCACAGTCACACGTCTTCACAGAACTGAGAGAAAATTGCAAACACCAAGACTAAAGAAGTACATATATCAAAAGACGACCTAATTTCCCTTTCAGATCTATTAAAAACTACACCGACATATGAAAAAGTTGCTTACTAGGAAAATATAATAGTTTCGATCTGATCTGGACTCTCTTTAGGCGGGGATATGTTTAAGAAGGAGGGTCTAAGTCGGCGCGAAATAGCTACACGTCGCTGGTAAACAACATGCCTGTATGTGAGGTTAATAATATTCTTCGCCTCTGCAATTCACGGCACTGTACCAACAACAACACAAATTTCCTTCACATTCCTGCTCTCTAAACTCACAAAGCATACACTTTCATCAATTACTGAACCACATTTGAAAGCGGCTTATACGATGTGAGAGGGGGAGAGAAAGGGAGAGTTACAGCCGAGCGGGGGTGACTGAGAATTAAGGAAAAACCATCGGGATTAAACGCAATATCACGGCAGTCAAATTAAACTGTGTGGATTTCTCCCAGCCACGCGAAATGAAATCCATGAGTGAGGTCATTGTGTTACTTTCCACCACCTCATAACGCTGACATCTTTCTAAATTTCCTCATGTCACTCGAAGATGGATTTCCTCAGCTTAGGTTTTCAGAAACTGGAGGGGTTACCTATAGCCTTCATTAACCCCTCCAGTTGAAGTGTTCGTCCCCAAACTGAGGAAAATCGTCTTGTGGAAGCAAGAATAAAAAGCATGGAAATCAAAACTGTATAGTCTTAATCTGCAGCAGGAATGACTGTGAAACCTGAGTGTGTGACATGAAAAATCCCATACTTAAATCAGACATCGATACTGCTCCTCGTCCCTATGGCAACTATTTCTCTTAGGACCACTTCCTCCTCCTCCTCCTCCTTCTCCTCCTCCTCCGCCTAAAATAATAAATCAATAAATAAACGTACCTTGTCCACTCCTCATGCAAGCTGTAGGACGCTGAAAAAAAAAGAAAAAGAAAGAAACGTTATTGTTTTGAAGAGCTTAAGAATAGTTCTCTCCATAACTATATTTTCAGTGTCATTTAACTGCAGATACAACAGTCACAGATTAATATATGATTAGCTTAACTCTCTCTCTCTCTCTCTCCTACTGAAGGATTTGGCTTTACTTCAGGCTAAAGTCAATAAGTTTTGTTCAACCGACAGTAATTCCGGCATTCAAAAATGGCTGGAAATTCTCAATCAATTCTTTGCCTCATAAACACTCACTTGGATATTTCATTCAAGCATACATCAGTCTGCTTTGCTCAGCTGAAAGTTGATGTTCAGCTGAAAGGAAACCTATGCACAGATTTCTATGCCCAGCCGAGAGGAGGTTGGTGCTCAGTGAGAGGAATCCTATGCTCAGCTGAGAGGAATTCCACGCTGAGAGGAGTTCTGTGCTCAGTCGAGATTAATTCTATGCTCAACTCAGCGAAAGTCTATGCTCAGCTGGGAGGGACTGTACGTTCGGCTGAGGGGATTTCAAGCAGTGAAGGGGTCAAGGGGAATGAATAACGAGGGGAAAGGAGGAGGGGAGGGGGGTTAATGGCAAGTGAATAAACCGTAAGTAGCAAAGATTTAGAGGCAGTAAAAGGCACCGAGGCTTAACGCTAGATCGCTAAACTTCATTTTTGTAATCAGTTCAGCGTCGCCTCCATCCTCATTCCTTCCCGCCAAAAACTGCGGTGGAGAATGTCGCTGCTTTTTCCGTACAGATTTTTAAGAGCAGATTTGATTACAGCACCTTCCTTTGAGCTGGGGGAGAGAGATAATGCATTTCGTCCACCTTAATTTACCTGCGTTTCTCGATACTTTTGCGTCTTATTTTTCTTAGTTCATTGGCATTCAGTCTTTCTTGACTCTTTCTCCTGGTGGATGTTTGTGTAGGTATGGATGTGTGCCTTATAATCTATGAATGAATGGTGTTTGATTACTGTTTGGTTTAACTGCATATTTTCTCTGTACCAATCCCATTACTTACCCTTATAGAAAAACTTATTAAACACATCTACAGCTTGGGTCCTTTTTGCATTTATATCAACGTTCTATATACTGACGCCGCTTCCTGTGAGGGGTAGCAGGGACATTGTGAGGAAAGTTCTACGCACACAAAAAACCACTTGCTTCGCACTACATCACTTTCTGCCTCACCATATCCTTCCATTTTGTTCTTACTCTACCTCCTCCTCTTCTTCCAGCCATCTTGCTGTCCTGGATCATTGCATGCCAACATCAATACTGAATTAAATGTTGTCAATACATCATTTTTACTTCTTCTTCAGCATTCGTCACCATTCCTCTTTGCTTTTGATTTTATTCTTGTTTTTCTGTGTTCTGTTTCTTGTACCTTATAATATGTCTTTCTAAAAATGTGTTTTGGTTATTATTGTGTATGGCGTCTTCCTGCCTTCTAGTTAAATAATGTTACTTTCACTTTTTTGTTATATGCTCTCTCTCTGTCTCTCTCTGTCTCTCTCTCTCTCTCTCTCTCTCTCTCTCTCTCCTGTTTCTTTCCTTCATCTACCTTACCATCACCATCTCAACGACTCTGATTCTGGGGAAATTCCCTTACCTTTCAACTATCTCAATTCCCTGTCTCCCCTTCATCCATTCCCTTTTCCCACTCTCTGTCTTTCCCTTTTCCAATTCTCTTCTTTCCCTCCTCCTTCTATTCCCTCTTCCCTCCCCCTGTCTTTCCCTTTTCCTTCCCTCCTTCTCCCTCCTGTTACATCCCCGAGAAACTCCCATTAAGGCGACTTTTGAGGGTGCATAAATCTCGCTCTGTCTTTGGTGCCCATGGGGATCTCAGGCGCCTCCTGGCCCACAACACCGACCACCCACGGACCCCAGCCACCCCTCAGCACCCCTATCCTTGTCCCTCCTCCACCTATCCCTCCCCCTTCCCTTCTCCTCCCTCCAAGTACCTGTCCCTCACCCCTACCTCTGCTCCACACCCTTCCCGTCTCCGTTCACCCACCTGTATCATCCAACACTTGGTTAAACTACAAACAATCTTCATTTTTAGAGTATGGTCTTCTCTTGGACTGAAATTCTGCTCGTATGAAGGAAAAAACACACCACACGAGATGAGAAAACGAGGCTGCACAGACAACAAACACCGCAGGCAATAAAACACTGATGTCCTAAGCATCCTCTATAAGACGAAAATATTAAAGGTTTCTCATTAATACCCGTAACTGGCAAAATAAACAATAACTTAAAGGATTATGTCCATGCAGAATATTATTATGTAACTGATGTAACTGAATCATTGTTGAAGATTGAAGAGATGCAGTATTATCAATAACATCATTATTATTATTGTTGCTGTTATTATTATTATTATTATTATTATTATTATCATTATTAGTTGTAGTAGTAGTAGTAGTGAAAGGAAATGACCGGAGTTTGGGAGGTATACTGTTGTACATTATAGTGGGGTTTCATCCAACTGCAATGTCAAAGGTATCCATCGGGAACGCTGACTGTGTTTACCTCGTGCTTAGAAATGAATCCCATGGCAAACTATGCTTGGATTAATTTACCATTCACCAGGACACTCATGAGACACAGGCAGGAAAAAAAGAAAATCTATACTCTAACTGCTGATATCTGTTGTGTCCAAAATATAATAATGCTCACTGATTTAAATTAACCAGTTCCTACATGGTGAGAAGCCTTATCGTTGCACACAAGGCGAAGCAAAAACACTTATTGATCGTAAAGTTCATTGCATAATCATTGCATAAAGTCGTGCACCGTCGAAAGCATGAAGAAAGAATATTACATCTTGTTTCCGCTACGTATAAAAAGTTAGGTTTACATATTAGGTAAGAGATGAGTATGTTTGTCTGATAGCAAAGATCCCTAACCTTTTCGGAGTCTCTCTCTCTCTCTCTCCTTTCTATTCCTCCGTTTCCTCCCCCTCTACCTCCTGTCTGTAGTCACGGGTCGCCTGCTGTTACACCTTTCACTACCAGGGGACACACATGCACGACTGCCCTCCCCTCAACGCTACCCCCCCCCCTCTCTCTCTTAACAAATCCCCATCCATCTCTCCATAGACTACCTTTCCCCACTCTTCCCCTCGTTATGTACCTTCCCCTCCCCTCTCATTCCCCTTTCCTCCGAATCTCTTCAGCTAGTATGCTTCATTTTCATTTTGACACTAACGTAAATCTCGTCCCTAATTACTCAGGTGTTAGGAGAAAGAGCCGACGTCACCACTCTTCCAGTTCTCATATACCATCGGAACAATGTACTCCTTGCCAGCGCACTATGGCAAGCGCAACACCTGATCTGTGACTTAGCAAAGCGTTGATTTTGTTCGGCACTCAGGAAGATGGACCACAGGGGCATCAAATCTTTTCTTCCTCCAGCCAAAGATAAATAACAGTGGCCCCAGCGGAAGCCAGGAATATAATCGAGATCCCCAAACGTAGTCAGTCCTACTCCAGATCACAAAATGAAGTTCATGCTGGTAGCCACTGACACCAAAGGAATTACGCACGGAGGATTTCTCTCTAGATGTACTATTGATTGCAACTTTCTATTTAGACCTTTCAAATTGCCCGCGTAAAGTAGTGAGGCGCAAACGAGGTGAGAGGTGGAATGGCAGGTGTCCGTTTCACCACGACCACGCGCCCAGCCATGCATCGCTCCTTATCTAGCAATTTTCGGCCGAGTAAAAATTCCATTAAGTCCCATGCACCACTTATTCATCTGATATAAAACCATGCGTCTTGTGGTTGTTCCCTAAGCTGACGGCTGCAGTGAAAGGCTTAAGCACAGTTGAAGACATCCAATCTTAAACAACGAGTGTCCTGAATAACATAAAACACACACACACACACACACGAGTTCCAGAGATGATTCCATCAATGGCAGGAAGATGCAGCAAATGTGTGGATGCACGAGGAGAATAAAATGATGGGAGTAATTGAAGTACAAGTCGACTACACATACGTAAACACAGAATCGCCACAGCCATCCATAACTTCCAGGCAAATAACTCCTTCATCAACGAAACCAGACACCTAATCCTCTGAAACTATCCAACGTCGAGAGACACGAGTTCACCCAACCATACCACCTCCATTCCCTCGTACAGTGCCAACACACACTACGACTCACAATCTATGTAACCCACTCGCAGTTCAGCCCCCCATACCCCAGGCTTCATGCACCACACAATCACAACACACAATCCATCAACATAATCTCAACAAAAGGCCTCTGGGAGCGACAGGTGAAAGTGGTCGGTATCCTGCAGTCGACTGGGTTCACGCCAAGATAAGACCAAGGTTACAACAACAACAATTCTAGTTAATTTATGCAATAGCCTGTCTGCTTTAATCCTGCCAATAATGGAAATATCTCCTGTATTATAGTCTACTTAACGCCATACATTATATTCACCTGAAAATCATCGGAGCTTTGAGAGTGCTAAATAAAACCTCACCTTTAAGAAATAGGTTGGCAAAAATAGTTACTCTTTTCCATTTTTTTTACACGAAGAAACCAATTTTTTTTTATATGTGTCCGACTCTGGGCATAGGCTTCACAGCCTGCTCTCAAGGCCCAGTAGTCCTCCTACATACCATACACCTCTACATGTCACCACTTCGGCGCTAACACCCACCGTCCATATTGAATACAGGCTAGGGCTGTCTCATACAGGACTGGTGTATTGGTATTAGCGGGGGTATTTTTACGACATGTCGGCGGGTCTTCTGGTAGATCAGTAAAGTCTGCTCTTATTAAATTCAAATCCTTAAACTGTTCCCTGCCCCAGCGGGGACTTGAACCTGGGTCCGGTAGGACTGCAGGCCACCTCCTACTGACTGAGTAACTGAACCCAGTCTTATGGAGGTTCAAGGAAGTTAGCTTCACACTGAGACGGTAAACTTGTGAACGTTGTTTTTTGATAAGTAACTATTTTCACAAAATTTTGGGTGGACGGTGTGTGTGCGTGTGTGTGTGTATCGTTTATAAAGCCGCCAACTGTGTAGGTGTTTGTGTTTTTTAATCAATTTTGTCATCATTACCACCATGACTTTTTCTCCCACCCAAGGATGCGGTGAGGTAGGGTTCTCTGGACCCTACCTCACCCCATCCTCTTAAACCTGCCGCCTCTTTAAGTTCACCTGTATAGCGGCAGGTATCAATCCCTCCCTGGATAGGATGTAACAGAATGGGATAGGGTGTGAGACAAAGGGCTACCAGTCTATCCCTTCTTGGAGGTAGCACAGGAAGCAAAGGGATATGGGACGCGAGACGAGAGGCTCCATCCCTTCTATTCACCCACCTCACGGCCCTCTCGCCTCCTCCCTCAATGGCCACACTGGAGGCGGCTGAGGAAGAAGGCGGAGATGCTGCAGGCGGCGGTGGACACGCATATGGCAAAGACATTGATGGTCATGAGCACCGGATTCAGCACTTCTATGACGGGAGCGCTGAGGGGCGTGGGCTGGCGGCTGGCGGTGCCCTGCCACAACACCTCAGGGCTGTCTGTGGCCGCGTTGGGTCTCGTGGGGTGACTGTTGTAGGTGTTTTGGGTGGGCGTCTCTGGGCTGTCCTTGGGCGGGCTGGGCGTCTTGGGCTGGCCTTTGCGGGCTTTTTGGTCTGGCACTTTGGGGATGTACCCGGGCCAGCTGTGTGCGATTGTACTATTTCTTGTCATTATTTTATACTGTGTTTTAACCAAGATGTTAAATGTAAACGAGATATTATGGAATTAACATTAAGAACAGTGAATACAGATTATTATTCCTTTTACGTCGGCATAATGTACGATGCCACTAATCCAGCTTTCCTTTATCCTCTGTTATCGCCCCTTTTCTCCTTAACAGTTAATAACGTTCACTTTTCTTGTTCTTCGGTCTAAAGCTTCAGACTTCCTTTCATACCATATTTGCTTTGTCAAACAGTAACTCCCTCATCGTAGGGACAACTTTACCTTCTACACCAGCTGATGTTAGACGATTGCAGTTTGGTGATAGTGGTGATGGGAGGCTAGGGGTGTTAATACTGCCCTCAATAACCCCTTTCATGGTGGGAACAACTCTACCATTCCATTTTAGCGACCGCCAGGCGATTTTCTTCAGCTGAGGGCGAGTGTAGGAGCCTGAGAGTGTCAATCCTCCTGGTTCTTCCCATCGTGTTTATCTTTCATCGTTTATATATATTCTCTCTCTCTCTCTCTCTCTCTCTCTCTCTCTGCTATGGTGGGTGGTTCGGGGGTCACACCCATTAACCTCCCTTTTCTCTCCCTTTCCTCCCTAATTCTCTCTCCCTCCCTCCCTCCTTCTCTCCAAATCTTTTACCTCTCACCTTTTTCTCTCCCTTACTTCTGTGTGTGTGTGTGTGTGTGTGTGTGTGTGTGTGTGTGTGTGTGTGTGTGTGTGTGTGTGTGTGTGTGTGTGTGTGTGTGTGTGTTCCGTGAGTTAATGCTACGTAACTTTCATTTAGTTACGTAACGACGTGACGACGTGACACGAGGAGAAGGAAGGGGGGAAGGAGGAGGGGGGAGGGACGGGGGAGGGGGAGGGAAGGGAAGAGAAGAAGGAGAGGGGTGGGAGGGGGGACCGTGTAAGTGATTTGTCCATGGCCCCACCTGGACAGACGTGGGGGGGGGAGGAAGAGGGGGGGGAGAAGAGGATGGGGGGGAGAATAGGGTGGAAGGGGGAGAAGAAGGTGGAAGAGGAAAGGAGAAGGGAGGGAAAGGAGCGGGGAAGGGGACAGAGGAAGGTAGAAAGAGGGGGGGGGGAAACAAAGAAGAGTGGAGATTGAATAAGAAGAATGGCTGAAGAGAAGGAAAAGGAAGTGAGGAAAATTATGTTGGGAAAGGAATGGACAGAGAGAGAGAGAGAGAGAGAGAGAGAGAGAGAGAGAGAGAGAGAGAGAGGAGGAGGAGGAGGAGGAGGAGGAGGAGGAGGAGGAGGAGGAGGAGGAGGAGGACGACGACGACGACGACGACGACGACGACGACGACGAAGAAGAAGAAGAAAACGAGGAACAAGTAGGTGCAACTCAAGCATCTATAAGTGCTCTCTTCACAATGAAAATCCTACGAGAGATGAAGGAAATCGTCTGGTGGTGCTAAGAATGAGGTTTAAAGTGGTAAGTGTTCTGGCGAGGGTTGGTGCACCTTGTTATGGATCTTCACTTTCAAGGGTGTTCTTAATTTTGAGTATTTTTCTTTCTTTTTACTCCGGGGGAGGCTTTTTTTTCCTGAATTAAATCGTCTAATATCAGTTGCATCGTGATATTTTTACTGCGTCCTTGGGCTGAACCGGTAAGCTTATTTCAAACAATTACTTTTTTTCCATTTTCTTTTTTCCCCAAGATTTTATTTGACATAGGAAAGATCTTTCGTATTAAAAGAATTACTGATGGTTATATCTTCCTCCTCCAGCCCGAAAACTTTGTCATAAGCCTGGCCTGTGACATTTGCCTCTGACTAATTGATCTCAGAAGTGAATCCCAGTCATTTCTTGTCCCTGAACGTTTCCAGCAAGCTTGATTTAACTTGGATCAAACGTTTGGAGCCAACTTTACTCGGATCAAACGTTTGGAGCCAACTCTGCCTTTATCCTATGAGCTATGACACTTTTGGCGCAAATTTAATCACTTCTTCCTCTGACAGTCCTTTATTAATACTTAAAATTTAGTCCAGTTCCGTCCGATACTGCTTCCATAGTCTTACTGATAGGCGGACAGACAGACCGACACGCGGAACCAAGTGCATAACCTCCTCCGTCTACGCGCATGGGTGTAATACGAGTTATATCAGTAAGACAGTCATGCATAAAGATTCAATAACATTAATATCAGAAGTTCAGCCATGCATCACTCAGTCAGTAGGATATATCAGTGCTTCAATCAATCATGCATCACTCAGTCAGTAGAATATATCAATACTTCTGTCATACATCACTCTGACAGCTGGATATATCAGTGCTTCAAGCAGTCATGCATCACTCAGTCAGTAGAATATATCAGTGCTTCATTCAATCATGCATCACTCACTCAGTAGAATATATCAGTGCTTCATTCAATCATGCATCACTCAGTCAGTAGAATATATCAATACTTCTGTCATACACCACTCTGACAGCTGGATATATCAGTGCTTCAAGCAGTCATACATCACTCTGACAGCTGGATATATCAGTGTTTCATTCAATCATGCATCACTCAGTCAGCAGGATATATCAGTGCTTCATTCAATCATGCATCACTCAGTCAGCAGGATATATCAGTGCTTCATTCAATCATGCATCACTCAGTCAGTAGAATATATCAGTGCTTCTGTCATGCATCACTCAGTAGGATATATCAGTGCTTCAATCGGTCATGCATCACTCAGTAAAAGTTATATCAGTAATCCAGTCAGTCATGAACAGTCACTCAAAAATTATACCAGTCAGTCGGCCGTCTACACTCACCTACAATTATGTCAGAAAGCCAGTCATGTATAATCAGTCAAGAACGGATTTATCAGTCAGTCAGTCAAGCATAATAAGTGAACAACAGTTTTATCAGGAAATCAGTCATGTGTCAGTGAGTCATTAACACAATACTCATCAATCAGTCACCAGTCAGTACCACACCTGTCATATCAGTCAATCAGTACATCAAGTGTCTCTCAGTCTGTACTAGTGCAAGCATTTGATAGAGCCCATAATGCATCACTTAGACAAAAATTATATTAGTCACACAGAGCGTTTTTTTTCTTATCTCACAAAAATCCCTAATCTCTTTTACAATTGATGGCCAGGTGTAGTAAAGCTGAAGGATTTATTTAATTAGAAACCTAGGAGACTCATTCCTGTCTCATAGCAAAGCCTCATCAACTTTCACGTAACCCCAAGCTGTAGGAGTTGTCCAGTTCCATTAGGTAAAAGTAAACCAAGCATAGTCTACAGAAGTCATATCAGCCAGCCAGTCACTCGTCTCAGTCTGTCAGCACCCACATCGGTCACAACAGCCTTCAGTTCAGCCTAATCTCCACTGTCACCCAATCCATCAATCCACCACTCAGCCAATCAACCACCCACTTCCACCCTCCTTCAGCCAAACCCCAACTTTCCACGCCGCGTAAAAATCAGCTTAACATTTTCACGGGGATCACAGAAACAAAGTGTGAAAGAAGCAGAAACGTGATGACTTGGGCCGGAAAATGTAGACACTGTGACGAAGAGACCTGGACAAAATATAAGTCTGCAGGAAGAAGAAAAATGGGTACAAGCGACGAATACTTAAAAGTTTATGTAGTTACTCCTATTTTTCAGAAGAATGCATAATTTGGAGATTGTTACATAACGTGACGAAAAGATCTGAAAATAAATACAAAGGAATGTGACTACAAAAGAGTGTCATTATAAAACAGTATGAAAACAGATCCAGTTGGCGAACTTAGAGAAATCTATCTATCTACCTATCTATTGCCAGACGCCTCAATCCCGTTTGGGGTGGCCACAAACAAATCGCCTCCAAGTCGCCCTGTCCCCCGCCATCTCACTGCCCTGCTCCCAACTCACACACCCCTCTCTCATATACCTCTCCACCCCATCCCTCCACCTCATCCTCGGCCTCCCCCTCCCTCTTCCCCCCTCCACCTCACTTACATACACTCTCTTCGTCAGTCTTTCACCCTCCATCCTCTCCACATGGCCAAACCACCTCAGTGTGTTCCTCATAACGCTTCCTATCACATCCACATCAACACCACAACGCTCCTTTATATCCGCATTTGTCAGCCTGTCTCTCCACGTGACGCCACAGGCTCCTCTTAAATAACTCATTTCCACTGCTCTCACTCTTGACTTGTGTCCTTCCAACAACGTCCAAGCTTCACTTCCGTACGTTAGAGTTGCTATCACAATACTGTCATGTAGTAACTTTTTCACTTCCATGCTCACTTCCCTGTTTCTTATCACTGCTTTCAAAGAACCAGCAACCTTTCTTCCCTGCTGTACCTTTCAAGCACTTCACCCTCCAAACCTCCATCCTTACTCATCACATTACCCAAGTACTTAAACGTACTCACATTTTCCAGTTCCTCACCATCCAACCTCGCTATACATTCACTGACTTCACCTCTCTCAAAGACCATCACTTTACTCTTCCCTACATTCACCTTTAGATTCCGTTTCTTACACACTCTCTCAAACTCATCCACCAAGCCTTGCAGCTCCCCTTCGTCTTCACTCAACAACACAGTATCATCTGCAAACAACAGTACAGGGAGTTTCCAAACACTATCCTCTCTCACCAGGGCCACTCCAACATCCACTACCCTACCTTGTACCTCTTTTATTGCCCCATCCATGTACAGATTGAACAACCATGGAGACATGACACATCCCTGTTTCAAACCAACTTTCAAAGAAAAAATTCACTTAGTTCACCATCCACACGCATGCAGCCTTCGCACCATCGTACATACTCTTCACAGCATTCAACAACTTCCCATCTACTCCATATATTCTTAACACTTTCCACAATCCTTGTCTATCCACCCTGTCATATGCCTTCTCCAAATCCATGAAAGCCGCATACAACTTCTTTCCCTTCTCTAGAAACTTTTCCACTAAAGATCTAAGAATGAATATCTGATCTACACAACCTCTTCCCTTCCTAAAGCCTCCCTGTTCTTCTCCAATTAATTTCTCTGTTCTTTCTCTAACCATGTCAATAAGTATCCTACCATACACTTTTCCTATTATACTAAGAAGACAAATGCCCCTATGATTACCACACACTTCTTTTTCCCCTTTTCCTTTGTATAAGGGAATAATTATACCTGACTTCCAATCCTCCGGGACTCTACCTTCCTCCCAGGCCAATCTGCACATCTTCCACATCCATTCTACTACTATCTCTCCCCTATGCTTCAGCATTTCACCACACACTCCATCAATTCCTGGGGCTTTCCCCGATTTAACTTTCTTCATTGCTTCCACAACTTCTATCCTACTGATTTCTTCCTGTCTTCTCACCTCCCTCCTTCTCCCAGCCATTCCCCAGCCACTTATACTCGCATTACTTCCATCCTCTACGTTCAACAATTCCTTAAAGTGTTCTCTCCATCTGCTCACTTTTTCTCCCTTCTCCACTAGTAATCTACCATTTTTATCTTTCACTCCCCTGCTAACTTGACTTCCACCCTGTCTTACTCTTTTCACCTCTTTCCAGAACATTTTCTTACAGTCCCTCCACTTTACACTCAAATTCCTTCCAAATTCCTCATCCACTCTCTTCTTACTCTCTCTTACTAATCTTTTCACCTCTCTCTTTCTTTCTACATATAACTCTCTCTTAGAGAAATAATAGATGATAAAACTGTTAGCAACTGTCTGATATCAATTAAGAAAAAAAAGTAATTATGAGGCATGAAAATTTTCCAAAAAATATTTATGTGGGGCAATGGTTCGGTATTTGCTGACTGAAATGCGATAATGGTTTAATAAATTTTTGGCAGGTGCGTATAGGCTACCTGTAATTTTCTGGATATCATTATGCGGCGGAGATAAAAAAAAAAAAAAAAAAAAAAAAAAAAATAAAAATGGCAAATTAATAATAAATTTTTAATAAAGAGTAACGACATTACTAACATAACTGCATTTTATACGGAAGAAATGCAAGAAAACGAAGAAAAATTATACACATGAAATTCAGACAGTGGATACAAGGTGAGAGAGAGAGAGAGTTAATATGGGAGTGAATGAGAACGTGATAAACTAGAGAGGAAGGAGGAGGTCCCTGTCCCCATCCACTGCCTTTAGACATGGAAGCTACATAAACAAGGACGATGGACAGAAGTGATGGGTGGGTCGCTTCACGCGTCCCCACACCAAAATGCACGGTGGCTAACAACACTAATAATGATAACACTCAGCTCCTCTCTTGCACCAGGCTCACCACAGCTTTACCCCTCGCACCGCTGCTAATGTGAGCCGACTTCCTCATCACTTCCGACTCTCACTCTCTGTTTCAGGATGGTATGTGAATGTCTTTGTTCCACTGGTTAAAGTGAGGTGGAGATTAAGGACTAAAATTAACTCTCTCTCTCTCTCTCTCTCTCTCTCTCTCTCTCTCTCTCTCTCTCTCACACACACATACACACGTCTGTTAACTTGCCAATTTGTATGTCTGTCATTATCTTTCAATTTCTCTTTCTGTCCATTCATTCGTCTGTCTCTAACATCCCTCTGCTTTTCCTTCAGCCTCTCTGTCTCTCTCCAATTGTGTCTCTTTTCCATCATTCTGTATCTGTCTATATGTGACTCTATCCTTCTGTTTTGATATCTGCTCATCTGCCTGTCCGCCTGCTGTCTGGGTCTGTCTGCTGGCCATTCTACCTGCCTGCTTCTGTCTGCCTTCATGCCTGTATATGCACATTTCTGCCTGTCAAGCTGCATATCTGTCTGCCTGCTTATGTTTCTATTTTTCAACCTGCCTACCTGCTTTTCTGCCTCTTTACCTGTCTATCTGCCTTCCTGCCTCTCTATCTATCTGTCTACTAATTAAATGTGTGTCTATTTGTTCAAGTTTCTGCATTTATATCCATCTACTTCCTGCTTCTTTGTGTATCTATCTGCCTATCTACCTGCCTGCCTAACGTTGGCTATCTATCTGCCTACCAGCCTACCTGCCTACATGTCTGTCTGTGAATCTACTGTATATGCCTACCTCTTTGCCAGTCTACCTACCTGCGTGCCTACCTACATGACTGTCTGTGTATGTATCTGCCTGCCTGCCTGTCTGCTTTCCTGCATGCCTGTCTGCCTCCCCGTCCATCCATCTGTCTGCCTGACTGGTCTGCTGCCTCGCTGAAGGACCCTTATGTTTACTTTCCTCCCTTACCTCCTCAACCTTCCTTCATTTCACACTCCCCTCCCCCCCTTCTCTCTCTCTCTCTCTCTCTCTCTCTCTCTCTCTCTCTCCCCTTCGTCTTCTCCATCATCTCCATAACCATCCTTATATATCTCTCTTCCTCATCTACACCTTTTCTCCCATTTACTGCCCTTTTTCAACTCTTTTCCATTTGACTTACACATTTCCTAGCTACCTGCCTTTTCATTTTCCTGGTACTGTCGCATTTCCACTATGCTCATAATCGCACACCCTACCTTCGTATTCACATTCCCTCCACACATCCCTCTTTCCATACTCCACACACTCACTTTGCGATACTCAGTCCTCCTCATCTTCTCTCTCACCCACTTCTTCAGTCATATCCCAAACACTCCCCTCCACTTCACTCCTTCCTTCCCACTGTATATACAAACACTCCCTTCCATTTTTCGTACACATTCCCCTCCACCTACGCTCTTTACCCCACCCACCTGCCCCCCACACCATCAACCACTCCCTCCACCACACCCCTACCCATTCCCTGTCCAACAGTCCCCAGCATTCAAAATAATTCCTATCTCATCATTCCAGTGCCCTTCTTCACTAAAAATTACTCCACCAAACTTCCCTGCACATCCACTCATCCCTTGTCCCACTTCTAACACACACACACACACACACACACACACACACACACTCGTCACCATCCACTTCCCATCTCTCTTCTCCTCACCAAATCCTCTCCCTCTTCCTTTCCCCCACCTTACTTACCCTTCTCGCCCACCTTGTCCTCTCCCTGTACTCATCCTCACCCTCCTTCTCCCTAGCTTACCAACTCGTCTCCCTCTTCTCGCTGTACCCTCTCTCTTCCCCCATCTTACTCACTCCCTTACCCTCTCTTCCCTCTCCCTCTCTCCCACTTTCTTTCTCTCTCTTTTCCACTTTATCGTCTGCCTCACTTATCTAGCCCTCTCTCTCTCTCTCTCTCTCTCTCTCTCTCTCTCTCTCTCCCCTTCCTTCACTTTCCCTCTGTCTCTTGTCCATTTTATCGTCAGTCTACTTCACATAACCCTCTCCCTCCCTGTTCCCTCTCCCCTACCTCTCTCCCTCACCCCTCCGCCCTGCATGGTAGAGCGGCCGCCACTTGTTTACACTCGGCCACTCCCTGGATGCCACCTGCACACACCTACATTTTCAGATCGACCTGTGTTTGCTTCCGTGTCCACCCCAATGACGTCTAATCAAGTCTTATTCCCAACTTACTGCATTTTTATTTCCCGCTGATCTCCAGGTATTAGGTCCTCTTTACGTTACAGTTACGTATGTTTATATTATTCCAAGCACCAGTAATGGTAATGTACAGAAACAGAAACTTAATGTGTCACCCACGGCCGCCCATACTGCAACTATTTCTACTACTGCGACTACTACTACCACCACTTCTACTTTACTGCTACTACTACTACTACTACTACGGCAGCAGCTTCAAGCCAGCTCCTCCACACAGTGTAGGAATCCTCAGCACCTTACACCTGTCACAATACATCCAGATTTATTAGGAGCAACAAATGCGTTCGTCGACTGTGCGATCTGAGTCAAGCAGTGAGATCATCGAAGGGAGAGTGAAAAAAATGGGCCTGATAAGCGAAGGAACAGATGAACAGATGATATAGGCTGGACGTTTGGTGAGGAGTTGGACTGGAGATGGAGAAGATATCCTTCAAAAACGGGACGTGTAGGTTTGGTGACTTCAGTGCAACAGTGGAAGTTTCAAAAATTCCTAGAAGAATGAAAGTGTGAGGGAAGGTAAAGAAAATGTACATAAGGGACAAAAATATGCATGAGATGAGCCAGGATTATGGTAAGAGGTGAGAGAGAGAGCAATGAGAATATGCTCTGTGATAATGGGTGCTGTAGAAATAATGCTTTGAGTGCAATGGACATACATAGTTTCGAGTTATCTTCAACCATAACAATATAAGCGAGCGTTACTCTCATATACATTGCTTCTCACGACACACGCAAACACCTAAGTCACTATCCTTGAGTCCAGTGAGAAAAAAGAATGAGAAAAGAAACTTGGGCCTAAAGTAGTTCCTTCCTTCCTTCACTCCCCTGACCAGACACCCCTCCCCCACCCCAGTCTAATGCAGTGAGCCAGCCTCCCTTCCCTGCCAACCTCCCTCACCTCCCCCCTCCCCCCGCCTCGTCTAGTCAACGCTCTGATAACCCATGACACGACCAATTTATCTGATTTTTAGTAGACGAAACCCGACGTGAAGTTAAATCTCATCAGACCGAGGGAGTGTCATGAGCCTGGCGAAATCTCTTGAGCTGTGTGCGTGTGGATGTTTCCCCCTCTCCCCCCCCCCCTTCTCTCTCTCTCTCTCTCTAATAAAGTGGGTCTGAACTCGTGCGTGTGTTATTACGACGCTGACCCGCCACCATGCTTGTTACGGATGGTTGCTCTCTCTCTCTCTCTCTCTCTCTCTCTCTCTCTCTCTCTCTCTCCACTTAACAAGGCTCGATATATATATATATATATATATATATATATATATATATATACAGTATATGAATAAGAAGAGAGCAACAAACAGGAATACAAACATTTTCAATAATCAGCAGCAGCTACGGGACAGACAGACCTTCCGAGTCACAAATTTATGATCCGTTCTTTCTCGTAATCCTGATTTTGATTTGCAGGAGGAACAAAGAACATGAAAAGCTTCTCCAGTCTCCGTTCTTTCTCGTGCCCGAAAATGTGAAAAATAGTTTATGATAAATTCTTCTCATGTAACTATGGACTGTTCTGCTGAAACAAGAAGGGAGATGGGAAGATTTTCACACTCTTTTCCATTCTGCAAAAACAAATTACATATACCAGGGAAACTTGATCGTCAATTCTGACTGCTAACCCAAGCCCTAACAAATACCTTTACAGAGACACGTTAACTGGGAAGATATGCTGCACAGACGGTTAACCTGAGACAGACACACAGACGGATAATGATACAGAATGCAAACCAAAAGACGCCGCTGCATAAAAAAAGAAAAATCAGATGCAGAAAGAAAAACAGGCTGATTGACTGACTGACAGATCCTCATAAACACGCTAATATTCAGTCCGCCGCTGCCTGTGACGCGTAAATTCGTCACATATTAGCCAATAGTCATAAATAAACAAATATGAAAGGTGGTAAGCCGACGAAAATGCTGCTCTTCCAAGAAACGTAAGCAAAGTAAAAGCAGAAATTAAGATTCTTTCACGTCGAGATGCCTGGAAAAAGTTTGTTAAAAATACTGGAGGTCACAGGCAGAGAGAAATACACACTGAAGAAGACAGTTGAAGAGCTGACCATTTGCATGCATGAAGGGCTAAGAAAATCGGTTAATTCATGCAATACAATAAAGAGCTGGACAGAATAAGAGTGAGAGTGGTTTCTTGATGTCGTATGAGAGTTATATAGAAGGAGAGACAACCTCCAGTGAAAATTTTTAAGATCATGATTAATTTGAAGGAGGTGAAGATCATAAAACTCGCACTAAACAAAGGAAAATGAGATACAAAGAAATAATATTGACTTCATGTTAAGAGAGAGAGAGAGAGAGAGAGAGAGAGAGAGAGAGAGACGTAGAGAAGGACTTTGGGCAAAAAAAAAAAAAAATGCGAGCAAGCACAACTAACTCTCTGTCTGTCTGTCTGTCTGTCTGTCTGTCTCTCTCTCTCTCTCTCTCTCTCTCTCTCTCTCTCTCTCTCTCTCTCTCATTTTTGCACTTCTGATTCCTTTGTTTTCTCTTTATTTCACCCGTTTTACTCTTCCTTATTACTGATATTTTTTTCTTTCGTGCAAGCTTTCATAACTTTTTTTATGTAACATCCTTTTCTTCCTCTTTCGCCCTTTTTCTTTTTATCTGTTCATCTCGGTTTTCCTGTTTTTCCCATCCCTTCATTTCTTCCTCCCCTTCCTACCTCCTGTCTTTCTTGCCTCACCTGTCTCTTCCCTCACGTCCTCCTCATCTTCCTTAGTCTTTCTCCCATTCTCTCTTGCCTCATTTTCTGTCGTCCCTCCCATTTTCTTTTCCGTCTCTTTTGCCTCCTCATCCTTGTCCTGTTCCTCATCTTCCTCCTCCCTCTACTTCCTTCTTTCCTCTCTCTCTCTCTCTCTCTCTCTCTCTCTCTCTGATGGTGTTATTTTTTTCTTTCTCGCTACCTTCAGACGATTTTATTCTGCTTTGGGAGAGACATTAAGATCCCCAGAATTGGTGTCTTTAAAACTTCATAAAGATTATTCGGAAGACCCTAGAACTGAAAAATGATGATGATGATGTGTGTGTGTGTGTGTGTGTGTGTGTGTGTGTGTGTGTGTGTGTGTGTGTGACTCAGACTACACTGATTATATTGTTTCCATGACGAAGCTGGGCCGCTCTCACAGTTCAATACAAAGTTATGGTTCCAGTGAAATGCAGTAAGCCTAAGAGATATGGTACGAATGAGTCTCCTTGGTTACTAGTCAAATCAAGCCTCCAGTCTGGCTACACTTGTCCATCAACTGAGCAGAAAGTACATGTCTGACACAACATATGGGCATGTTTCTGGACGCAAAATACATAGGCATGCTTCTTGACACAGTGCCTCGCAAGAACAGGGATCCAGTCTGCAGTCACCATCCCTCTGCTCTTACCAATCCACAACCTCAATCCTCTAAAATAAGGCATCATTTATTCGCTTTTTGCACATCATGGAATTCAATATACACACAGTGGCTGCGTCCTAATGCCAGGGAAGGAAGGGATGCATATTAGTTATCTCGCCACTCGGATGTTGTATTTCAGGCGTGTACAGTAGTTTTTTTTATGTCGTGGATATGCAGTGAACCACCATCCTTGATTTTTCCCGCCCGCAGCCTCACACCTCCAAAGGTAAAGGAGGTGAGAAAGCAGATTTCACTTGGATCTTTCATCTTCTTTCAGTCACGTCCACAATGAGATTAAATGGCCTCTCTCGACAGTTCCTCATTCCATTTAAGAAAAGGTTAGGAAATGATACGATGATGATGATGATGATGATGATGATTTAAAGGACTGGATTTAAACTAAAGAATACACCGTGATCGATGGACTGCTGATGATGAAGATTATGATGATGATGATGATGATGATGATGATGATGATGATGATGATGATGATGATGCAACATAACAGATTTAAAGTTTACTAAAAGAATACACCGTAGTCAACAGTACTGGTCTTCGAAGTCGATGGCAGCCTCATTTATTTATCACATATCATTCGTTGCAAAAATCATGTACGGGAAATTACCCCCGTGCGTATTACAACTATAATGTAATGTACTCTTTCCCTTCTGTACTAGCAGGGGTTTTGAAGTAATTAGTGGTGCAGAAAAGCCTCACCAATCTCTGGACAGATTATAAGTGGCATTTTACCCGGCGGTGCGTCACTCCACATAAATCTGAAGTGAATCGAATTATCATTTACAACAAAGTTTCAAATCATATTCCCACCGTATACCTCTGATTCTGCCTGTCTCTCGTCACTTTCATCAAATTCTCGGCTCCAACTTTATAAACCGGTCTTCTGCCCTTATCACATTTTTCATTTTACACTTTCTTTTTTTCACCTTCATATATTGACGCTGTTTCCAGATTCTCATTTCGCACAGGAATTTCGTTTTTTTTTTTTTTTCCGAATTTACCCAGTTAATAAGTTCGAAAGTTTGATCTAGCAGTCTGTCTGTCTGTATCTGTACGCTTGGTTTATAATTTTTTTTCCGTTTTTCCATCTGTCTGTCAATACTCAGACGCGGTATCCCATTATTCTGAGCGTTAGGTATAAAAATAAATAATAATGCACGTGATCTAAACCATTTTATCCCAGTCCGGCATCCAACACGAACGCACAGAGTAGTGAGTTGGTGATTCGTGTGACCGGGAGATTGCACGAACTTTATTCCAGGCTGTGAAACTGAGCCAGGATTCCGAGGGCTTGAATGACGTGTGGATGATTGTATGGCCCATTTCTCTGAGCATACCTCTGAGAGTATTTTCTTTCTCATCCCAGCTATAGGTCAGGAACGGGATCTGTTGAGCGAATGAAAAATAAAAAGATGAAGATTCCTGGCGAATTAGTAGCACTGCCTGTCTGTCTGTAGCATACGAACATGCTTTAAATAAATACCTTCCTTCTCTGCTTTACATTCGTTTGACAGATCTTCTTTTCTCAGTCTGGACAGTAGACACTAGTGCGTAATACAGACGAATGCGTACGACAGTGGTGAAAATATACTGGACCTGTTGCACTGTACCTCTCTTCCTCCTCCCATTCATTGCACGTTACACACCTTCCCATTCTTCCTTCGTTCCTTGTGCGGTGAAATATACAACGTCGTAACTTGGTGTGAGAATAGACTATTGGGCCTCGTTCTCAGCCTGCCACACCTTCTTCTGCCATTCATTCTGGTATTATACTCCCCGCTTTTATTTTTCGTTGCGTGTTCTGTGATGTGTTGTTTTTAATTCTGATATCAACTTTTCTCCAGGTAAGGTCAGGTAACAGTGCCAGGTGTGTTTGGTCCGCGTTGTAACAAGGTCTTTTAGCGGAAACACCACACTACATCACACCACACCCACCGCCACACTATATCACATCCACCACACCCACCACCATATCACATCAGTACTTCCACACTCAACACCACCGCCGCCACGCGACATCACCACCACAACGTCCCACTTACCATCAACACATTGCATCACTCCCACAATACATCACCACCACATTGACCACAGCCGCCCCCCCACCACCGCGCCCACACCCACCATCACACTACATCACATCCACATCCATCTTACTCACTACCACTACACTACGAGTACATCAAAACTCCCACCACCATCACCACACTACATCATCACCACACCCACCACCACCATCACGCCCACCACATCATAGTACATCACCACACTTACGACACTACAACACCCACCACCACAACTTCAACCACGCCACACCACCACTACTACTCTTTCTACATCCACCACTACTGTCATGCCTCCCCCTCCCTCCCCAAATACACAAAACGTAACAAGAATTATTTATTTGTCGCAACCACACTACATTACCACCTCTCCTACCATCGCATTAGCATCACCACTACACCAGTCAATACTACCACTATACTACTACAGCAATACACCCAACACTACGTCCACCACCACAGCTACCCCCACCACACTGCATCACCATCATCTCCATCAGACCCACCACCACACTGTATCAGCACCACACCCACCACTACCACACTCACCACCTTTACACCAACCACCACCTCACTCACCACCACAACCACACCTTACCGCCACTGCCACCACTATCACCACACCCAGCACCATCACACTACAGCACCACCCCCACCCACCACCTCACCTACGATTACCACACTGCATCATCACTCCCAAACCATCATCATCACGACCGAACTATAGCGCTACACTGCATCACTGCACCACAAACCGTCATACTGCATCACCACCACCGCACTGCAATAACACCACACCCACACTGCATCACCACCACTTCACTGCATTAACACCACACCCACTGCGTCACCACCACTTCATTGCATTAACACCACACTCACCATCATCCATACCCGCCACCATCACCGTCACCACTATACCCCCACCACATTATATAATTACTTACTGCATCACCAGCTAACTTACTGCACCCATCACCACCACCACCAGGCCCCCATGACACAAAATCACCATCACCACACAGATCACCACCAAATCAGTACACCATCACTATCACACCCACTACCACACTACATACTCATCCCCACACCCATCACCAGCACCACCACACTACATCACCAATAAACCCAAAGTGGTAGGTGGTGGCGACCATCATCCATTCACCTGATGTAGTGCTGCCTAGTTCTTTCTTTCCCTTTCTCATTCTGTCTCTGTTTGCCCTCACTTACAGTATTCTTACTCCCTTTCCTTCCTGTTACTTATTAATACTCTTCTTTTCACAACTTCAAGTGACTCTACAATGAGTGACAAGCTCAATGGTTTCCTGTAACCCAGGAAACCATTTACAACGTTGGGTGGTAACCATATAACTAACTTACAGGATGAAGTGGACCCTACTACGGAGCTCTTGTTAACCGGGTCGAAACAGGCAAATGCGGTATCCACCCAGGAGCAAGCCTCCACACAATTCCCAACGTTTCACTACGGTGAGGGGATGATAGCCACATGGGAACATCATTCACTGCATGGGACAACCTTTATGGGACGGTTGCTTGTCTTAGGCTGATGGGTCTACTCGGCTGACAGACTGAGACTGATAAATGACAACCAATAACCCCACTACACGCCCCACCATAACCACCATACCCATCACCATCACCAATACACTATACTGTACCCATGACCACTGCACTAGATCACCACCACCATACTACAACACACAGCACCATCACCACATCCACCACCACACCCACCGTCACCACTATACTAAATCACCACTACACCCACCATCACAGCACTGTCACCACCACACCAAACACACCTACACACCCACCACCACGCCTGTCACACCCACTACCACACCTACCACACCCACACACTCATCATCACACCAACCACCACCACCATCACACCTTATTACACCGCACCCCATCACCACACACTCACCATCACCATACCCATCACCACCACACCGACCACCACTACACAGCGTCACCACAACACCAAGTACCACCATCATATTTCACCACCACACCCACATATCACCACTACACCCACCCCGTCATCGCACTATATCACCATCACATTACACCACCACCATCACCATCACACTGCATCACCATAACTATATCATCACCACCTCCACACTACATCACCATCACATTTACCATCACCACACAACATTACTACTACTATGACTAGCCTAGATTACTACTACTACTACATTCTCTCACCATCACCACCACACCTTACTTTGTCACAACCACACCACACACAGTATATCACCACACACATCACACCAGCCAACAACACTAACACCACACCACACCACCACACACATCAACACAGCATCACCAAACATCACATTCATTTGCAGCCACACCAGGACACAGTTACACCACATCACACCATACCACACCACAATACACCATACCACACCACATCACACCACACCACACCACAATACAGCAAACAACACACCAATCTGCAACCACAACATTTCACTTTTACTCCCAGCTATTAAAATCCTTGATCTCTCTCTCTCTCTCTCTCTCTCTAATGGCAAAAAAAAGCCAGCTCATTAACACGAAACGTTTCACCATGACTTAATTTCCACCGACATTCCCACAACCTTGAGGGCCAGTGCTTTACGCCGAGAGAGAGAGAGAGAGAGGGGGGGGGAATAACAGGGAGCTCCAGATTTTTAATAGGAGTGATGATGATAATGGTTTGGTGGAGAGAGAGAAAGAGAGAGAGAGAGAGAGACTGGAGGTACTCGTGTTTTATATCAGCGAGGAGAGACGTAAACCTCTTAACGACACCAAAGATCTCAATTGTTTTTTTCCACCTTTTCTTTGTCTTTTTCTTTACAGCCAAATATTTTCTTCTTTAGGACTGGTCTCACGTTCTCTAAGGATGGAAAAAAAAACACTCCAATTCTTTTTTGAAACCATTAACCAGGGCTATATTAAGTTTTTCCTACCTCAATCAACTTTACTTAGTGTGGCTTTGGTCTTTCACTTTTAGGATTTACAGGAAAATGCCAGGAAAACTTAAGGAAAACTAGAAACCCTGACAAATGTGAGTAAAAAAGAAATGAGAATCTGTTTTAGGTTAGCAGGAAAACAGTGAACAATATCAGAAAAAAATTGCATTGGACTTCCTACTTGATTTGCAATATAGCGATTAGAAAAGAAAAAATCAAGGAAAGGTTGGGCAAAGAATTAAATGATAGACTACGCCGGCACACACACACACACACACACACACACACACACACACACACACACACACACACACACACACACACACTACAAATAAGCTCCTGTTTTTTTACGTATCACAGGAGTGGGTGTGAAGGCTTACATTTAGTACGGAAACAAAGAGAGAAAAAGAATGATTAGATTTACACCTATCCCTTCATAATCTGTTAATATTTAGCCTTCAATGTTCCTCAAACTACGACATGCAACCATCCAAATTCCATCCAAGTCCCTAATTGTACTGCTGGATGGACAGGGGTTAAGAGGAAACAAGCTTTGTCCTAGAGACTGATCGGCACCTGAAATGAACTCGGGTTTTCCTATTTGCGGGGTTTATGTGCTAACCAGAGAGAGAGAGAGAGAGAAAGAGAGAGAGAGAGAGAGAGAGAGAGAGAGAGAATCCACAAAAAAGTACGTGATTATCAACTTCAATACTAGAGTAACAGAACTACGCAATAAATAAATAAATAAAATCAATAACACAACCACACAAAGTACGTATTACAAGAGAGAAAAAAAAAATCAGAATAAACGAACTCCCCCTCCCAGAGACTCTACGTTATTATTATGCAAAGAAAATGGGGGGTTGGTTTGCCTTTGCAGCGATTGACAGCTGCATGGCGAGATGTTTTGACTTCGTTGTGGCCTAATGGAGAGAGAGAGAGAGAGAGAGAGAGAGAGGGAGGGAGGGAGGGAGGCAGGGAGGGAGGGAGAGAGAGAGAGAGAGAGAGAGAGAGATTGGCAGAAATTGATCCTGTGCAAAAAATAAATAAATACATAAATGTGTATTGTATGTGCCCATTAGTTAAAACACTAAACCATTTTAAACCATTCTTTTCTGCATTTCATTCCAACTCCAGCATGTCACCAAGAAAAAAAATAAATACAAATAAACACAAAACAAGCCTTTGGTTCCTTTTCCTTGTATTTATTGGCAGAACTATAGTATATATTTGGAACACGCGTCAAATATGATCACACAATAATTTAATGTGTAAGGACTTCCTAAAAATCCTAATCTTCAATTTTTCAGATATAGCTGTTTACCGAAAGATGGGGCATTGTCAGACGCGCTCAGCCTATCACGTACCGCTGTTGGTATATTTTGCTTAACTGGAAGGCTGTTCTTTACATTTCTTACCTAAGTTCTTTTACCTTAATTTTGTGGTATGATACGTACTGAAAAATATGTGGATTCTTTTTTATAGCTGGTTTGAGGCTTTTTTACTTATCACGTTCGACTCATGATTTACGTGTGACCCACCTCCAGGATTTGGAACCTAAGCTGTGGCAGAAATTTTACGAGCTTGCACTATGTCTGCACCCCGTCGGTTCTACATAAACATAATACATAACATAACAACTGGCCCCTTGAGAGTTTTGGACTATAAGGAAGTGTGAAATATCGATACTGTAAGGTTGAATCAGCATTACGTGTTACCTTCCTACTTTTACTTCCATTTTTATCACTATCATCACTAACTTACTCATCATCTAACTTACTGTGTATCATCATCTTCGTCATCATCACCTCGCTATAGCAGTTTATTACTCCAACGCCATTCCCACATCACTGCTTCCTCATCACCACCATCTCACAGTATCCTCATCACCATTACTCTCCTAAAACCACCACCACCGCTACCACTCTTTCACCACACACCATCACCACCACATCCCCTAAAACCACCATCATTCCCACCACTTTCACCACACTCCATCTCCACCACATCCGCTAAACCACCACCACTACCACTCTTTCACCACACCCCCATCACCACTACACCCAGAGTTCATCCCCACTGCCTCACCACTTCATTAGGAGCGGCACCACACAAGGCCACCACTTAAAAAAAAACACGCTACACTTTTTGCCCACTTTAATTGTCCCCCAACCCTCCAAGTGGCAGTGTGAGATATCAGATGGCAATTCTCCCATGTATATTGGGTTTTTATAAGCTCATGACCACCAAAAAATTAAGTCTTAAATGTGCCTATCATAAAGGAAAGCTGTTAACGGGATGCAGACGAAAATATTGCAGTAATTTTCCTTCAACATTTATTTTTGCCTTTTACTGAGAATAATTATTGTTGTTGAAGATGCATTACTTAGTCCAATTCATCATATAGTCAAAAATACTGTACGGTTTGATGTGAACTATGAATCAACTTTTCTCGAACTTCGCATATGTCGCGCATTAGCCTAACTGCAGCAAAGGTTCTTTACGCGCTGCTTGTGGACTGTTACTCTTACTTGTATATTCGAGGTTCATCAATACCATCACCCAATTTTCTTCCCAGTACTGTACATGTTATCTGCTGGATCTTAAAAAAAAAAAAAAAAATGACAGGAGTAAGAGGAATCTCAAAAGAGACTGTCAGTGATAATAGACCACACCATTCAGTTACGTTTCAGGCACTTGAAATTTTCGGTTCCATCCCTCACATGATAACCGCCCTCTCATGCCTGCTTCCTCTGATCAATTGTACCATGAACCGGAAGTTAAAGAATAATTATATACGTTACATACACACACACACACACACACACACACACACACACACACACACACACTTAGAGGCTAAGATACGAGTAAATATGGGTGTATGGATGAGTATTTTGGTGAGTGTGTCGTCCTGTCTTGGCCACCACCCGTTTGAGGGGAAACAGCATAGGTTTGTTGACAGATATGGTCCAGCCACTGCATAGTTCTTCTAGTGCTCAGATTTTTTTTCAGTGTTTGTCCCAACATTTCACTCAACGCACTTATTATTCAGTATCATTATTCAATATCATTTTTAGAAGTTATGACAATTTTTCAATGATATCTGCATATTTAATTCGATATTAATTTTCGTTTTTCTGTTTTATGACGATGTCTTCTAATATTTTAACAGAATGATTTCAAAGTTCAATAAGAATATCCAGCAAATGTGTATATATATTTTTTTTCGTGGACTGATATTGATTTTTTCCAACATTTATAACAATATTTTCCTACGCCCTCACGCACCTCGATGCTTCATTGTCTCCGTCGGTGAGTTTGTGTTTAGTTCTTTCCCAAGCGCTTTTGTAAGATTCGGTAACGTAATGTGATCGAGACACTTTCCAATGTCCTCTAAATTCTCTCTCGGCCCAGAAACATCCACGGCGAATTAAATGTTATTATTCCTGTATTACCTTCAGCCTTTTCAGTCCAGTGAGGTATTTTGTCTTATTTTTATCTCTAGGTATTCTGTTCTTTTATTCTTTTACAATTAGGACAGACTTCTTAAACTGGCGTGACTAGGTATGGAGTTTATTAACCTCTTCAGTACGTGAGGCCTTTCCTAAGCTGTTTTCATTCGTCAGTTTTATTTCTAAGCTTTAATCCACCTAGTTTGATACCTTTTTCTGAATTTAACATCTTCACTACGAGGATCTTAGCTGAATATACTTGTCTGGCGATAATAAGAGTAAGATAACAGTCAGGCGGAACAAGAAGCACTGGGAGAATATAACAACCATGCTCCATAATTCTGCCCTGTTACATTGACATTACATTTACTGTTCTTAAATGTTCAATAATTTCATTCTTGTGGTATCCTGCCCACCAAGTTAGTCAAAACTGGATTTAAAAAAAATAGAGTTGACCTTAGCCTGTGACCTTGATCTCTGTCCTACTGTTCAGAAAATCAATTGCCATTATTCTTGGCTGACCCTCAGTCCTTCCACCAAGATAAGTTCAAATCGACGAAAAAATTATAGGGATGAAAATCTGACATTATCCTCTGACCACTTCCTTCTTCCTTTTTTTTTTTTTTACTGAATGTTCTCACACTGGAATCCCCTTATTACCTTTGACCACCTGTTCTGAAAAGTAATAACAATAATAATAATAAAAGGGGTCTACCTCTTGGCTTAGCCTCAACCCTTCCGACACGCCTGGTTAAAATGGGATAAGAAAAAAAAAAGGCCTGAGTTCACACACACACACACACACACACACACACACACACACACACACACACACACACACATACACACACACACCGTTACAGTACTTTAGCCGCGTGTCCAGCGCGCGCGGGCGTAAAAAACTGTCATCATGGTGACGTGATTAATCAGCGATGTTGAGGGCGCTGCTACTGCGATGGAACCCGGGTCTATGTATGCATTTATATGTATGTATGTATGTATGTGTATATATATTTCAGTAACATATATCTTTAATGCCCTTTTCTGTTTAGATAATTGACACACATACTGTACGTGGGGATGAGAAAAAATTTATCTCTAGGTGCAAATTAATCAAAGGTTAAGGTCACGCGTGAAGATCAAGTTTTTGCCCGCCGGTGCTTTGCTCCCTGAGAATTCTTGATACAACTTTTATTTTTTTTAATAATGTTAGCTAAAGTTGTTCCTGATCTGTGTAACATAATCTAATGAAGACAGGAATAGCACAAAAAGGCAGCACCGTAGTAAGCGAGCTAAAACAGCATCACCGAAGTAAACAAGCCAAGCAGAATTCAGTGGACCGCACAGTCAGGAAGAAGTGCAAGGAAAATGATGTAAAACCGTAAGATTGTCCTATTTTACCACTGAGATCACGAAATATGCTAATAATAATAATAATAATGATAATAATAATAATAATACAAGACAAAAATTTCCGCCTAGTTAAGGTGAATGAATTCTACATCTTTAACACTTGTCATATGGTAACTTCGATCCCTTCTCTCAGATGATGTATTTTTCTTCTTATTACCTTCAGACGATTTTATTAAGCTTCTGAAACGCTTCTGGAGCTGGAGGGGTCAGATAGCATCCTTCATTAATCCACCCAGCATGAGAGATTTTTCCCATGCTGAATGAAATCGTCTGGAAGCAGTAAGAACACTCTGTGATGCCAATTTATGAACGTGTAAAAAATATCTGAAATTGCCAGTCTACGAGGTCACCGTTTAGTTTCTTCTATAAACAACGTACAACTGCTTTACTTCTTATGTTCCTGACGATTTACGGAACCCCTATTTGTCCGGGAGGCTGAGCAAGGTACTGGAGTTTATGTGTATGTGTTTCCAGTGGCCATCGTAATTTACGATCAATGCACGTATTTGGCGCTGCATACACGACACTTACTTCGCTGCGAGGCTGAGAAAAGCAGTTCATTTGATACACACCTCAAACTATCTAGCAATTCACTAATCTATCTATCTATCTACCTATCTATCTGTGCACCCCAATATCCAGGAAATTAACTTTATGCGTTACGTCTCTCACATGCTATTTCCAGTCATTCACCAGTCACTTTTTCTGAGACACCACCAATACAGCTGCTTTAATTCTCACTTTCCTGCCAATTTTCAGAAGCGTTGTTTGGGAGCGAGGTTGAGCAAGGGAATGAAGTTTATGTGTTGACGTGAAAGAGCAACAGCAGCAGCGGTACGGAAAACAGCTGACGTCACGCGTAAGTAGCGAGACGGTGGTGCAACGAGGGAGGGGGGAAATGGCATGTTGGTGGTATGGAAATCATGAGGGAAAGTCAGGAAATGAATTTGAGAATACTGGTGCTAAAATGATGATGATGATGATGATGATAAAATAATAATGAGTAGTGGTAGCAGGTGTAATAATAATAATAATAATAATAATAATAACAATAATCCGCAAAAATTAAGGCGTGATGTAAGAGTGGGGGAAAAGGGCGTGGTGGTATGGATATTATGAGAGGAAAACCAGAAAATTAATATGATGCAAATAATAATAATAATAATAATAATAATAATAATAATAATTGACGCACTATAATTATGAAGGTAGTATCATCAGCAGTAAGAGAATCATCAAGCAACACATCAGTCAGACGAAGAAATAATATTTTTGGCAAGGCACGAGAAACAGATGGATAGAAAAATAATGACATGAGGAAAGTGGAAGGACGAAGACAATAAGAAGGCAACAGTTATACATTTACAGGTGGAGGGAATCAGACGGGTGGAGGAACAGTGGAAGCAAGTGGAGTAATATCTCGACCCCTTGCCAGTTCGGGTTAATACGTGGTAAATCATTTTGGTGGTAAAAAATATAATAAAAAAGAAAACAACGATCATACTCAATAACGTTGCTCAATTTTCATGTTATTTTGCTTCCCGGGGACCGAGCTGGTAAGGGAGGGCGAGGTGGTAATGACTAGTATGATCTGAGGAGCCAAGAGAGTGTGTACGTGGCCGAGCTCTCCAAAGCCAATGTAAACAAAGGCACGTGGATCTAGGAGACGACGAGCCTGATACTAAATTACTGTGTGTGTGTGTGTGTGTGTGTGTGTGTGTGTGTGTGTGTGTGTGTGTGTGTGTGTGTGTGTGTGTGTGTGTGTGTGTGTGTGTGTGTGTGTGTTTTCGTCGTTTCTTCATCGGCGCTTTTCATACTCCTGTTTTGCTATTGTCCTTCTTCTTCCTCGTCTCTCCTGTCGTTCTTTACCTCGAGGCTTTTGTCATCGTCGATTTTTCTGCGTCTGTTATCGCCTCTTTTTCATGTGTGATTTTTTCTTTCCCTCGTCTCGTTGTTGCTGCTTTTGTTGATCTTGTTGTTGTTGTTGTTGTTGCTGTCGACCTTGCTTTTGCTGATGCTGTTATTAGGCTTTTTTTTATGTTATCTTGCTTATATTGTTTATCTTGGTGTTCCTGTTTTTTTTAATTGCTCTTGTAGTAGTAGTAGTAGTAGTAGTTGTTGTTGTTGTTGTTGTTATTGTTGTTGTTGTTGCTGTTGTTGTTGTTGCTGTTGTTGTTGTTGCTGTTGTTGTTGTTTTTTCTTCTCCTTCTTGTTTTTCATTATTATTATTATTATTATTATCATTATTATTATTATTATTATCATCATCATCATCATCATCATCATCATCATCATCACCATCATCATCATCATCATCATCATTATTCATATCTTCCTCTCACCTTCATCTCCCATCAGCAGCAGTCCTTCAGCACATCAATCAAGTGAGTTTCCCCCCTTGGGTGAAAACGCTGGTCAAATACTCGAGTGTGGGTGGGTGCGTGAAGGATTGAGGGAGTGTAGTGCTGTGGGTGTAATGGATAGCTGGGTGGGTGTAAGCAATGACAGTGTGGTTATAAGAGAGGGGGGAGGGAAGGGAGAGAGAAGTGGAGGGAAGGGATAGAGAGAGAGAAGGGGAGGGAAGGGAGAGGGGAGACAGAAAGGAAGAGAATAAGGAGGGAAGTGTAAAGAGAAAGAGGAGCTGTGAAGGAATGAGATAGGAGTGGGGGGCAAGGGGAAGGGGAGGAAGAGGGAGATGAAAGATGTGGAAGGAGGGGAGGAATGAGAGAAAGAAGATCAGGGGAGGTAAGAGTGAGGGAAGAGGAAAGAAGAGAAAGGAGGAGGGGAGGGATGTAAAAGTGGAGAGAGAGAGAGACAGACAGACAGACAGAGTGTGTGTGTGTGTGTGTGTGTGTGTGTGTGTGTGTGTGTGTGTGTGTGTGTGTGTGTGTGTGTGTGTGTGTGTGTGTGTGTGTGTGTGTGTGTGTGTGTGTGTGTGTGTGTGTGTGTGTGTGCTTAAACTGTTACATGCAAACACAGTCCACACAAAGCTTCCTGTCTAAAACCTTAAAGGAAGTGATCTGGCCTTATAGTATCAAATGAATATACTCTCTCTCTCTCTCTCTCTCTCTCTCTCTGACCCTTAAAGTGTACAGAGGAGAGTTTGGGAAATCGCTAGTCTCAATTTTCATTATTTCAATACCAACCCATCAACCTGACAGATGACAAGTGGTAAGAGAATTCGTTTTAACCTGTTATAGAGACAAGGGAAGAACTAATTGGCTCTGACCCTTAGTATTCACCGTAGGAGCTTCATAATGTCACTTTCTATAACACTAAGGCAACGCAGCAAAGGAGAACAGCTGACTAGTTCACTGCTTAATTGACTCTGTTATTTGACGCGAACACTGAAGAAAGAATATGTTTACGATTTACAAACCCATTAGATCAAGCCCTACAAAACGCTGATATATTTTAGACTCATGTTGTAACTACCGGATATTTTGTTCTCTCTCCGCAGCTGAGTCAAATCTTCTGAAAGTAGGAGGAATTAGTTTTTAAAAATCTTATCACAGAGGAGCGGCTTAGTTCCATGTTGTCCATTAGATATCAATTTTCACTTGGTGCATGTTTTCTGTCGTGCATATGTACTAAATCAATAGAGAGAGAGAGAGAGAGAGAGAGAGAGAGAACTTTGGGAAATGACAGATCAGGTAAGTCCACGCAAAAAGTGCTATACAAACACGTGTCCAAATGTCAACACTTCCGGAGCTGCAATTACTGATGAGGTTATGCACGAATTATGAGGGAGACCATTTTCGCCCATAAGGACATCAGTAACTGTAGTTCCGACACGGTTGAGATTTGGACCCATGATCATATAACAGTTTTTGCTCACATTTCTCTGATCAATCATTTCCGAAAGATATACTCTCTCTCTCCTGATTGAGTGACTGGGCGAGCGGCACCTCTTAAAAACCATCACTCGCGTCCTCCTGCCTTCGCCCAACAAGATCGAGGACGAAGGTGTGCAAACAGTGACACACACACACACACACACACACACACACACACACACACACACACACACATTTTTTTATAATCTTGTAATTCCCGTCCACTCAAGGTCTCTCTGCCACTGTGCTGTGCCTCCTTCTGACCTATCTTATCTCTCCAGGTCATCTCTCTCTCTCTCTCTCTCCTTCGATAGTATTTCCCTCATATTCATCCTCCTCAATTACAACTTCATTTCTATCTCCAATGGATATTTTCTCTTTCTCATACCCATTCTTATATTATTTCTCATTCACCTTCTCTATGTTCCTCCCTAATTATATTCATCCATTCCCACATACACCATTCTCTCTTAAGAAACTTGTGCCCATCCTTCTCATTTCTTTCTTACTCCCCCCCTCCATTCCCTCTTCCTTCTCCACTCCCTCAGTTCCCTCTTCTTTCCTTTTACCTCCTCCCTCCCTCTCTTCTCCCCTGCCTCTCTCCCTCCCTCTTTTCTCCCCTGCCTCTCTCCCTCCCTTTCTTCTCCCCTGCCTCTCTCCCTCCCTCTTTTCTCCCCTGCCTTTCTCCCTCCCTTTCTTCTCTCCTGCCTCTCTCCCTCCCTCTTTTCTCCCCTGCCTCTCTCCCTCCCTTTCTTCTCCCCTGCCTCTCTCCCTCCCTCCTTTCAGGTCTCATTCCATTCCACTCTACTTCCTTCTCCATTCTTCCGACTCTCCCTCTCACTCCATCCATGATACTCCCTCGCAAGGCTCGCTTCCACACTCCCTCCCTCCTTAAGACTCCCTCGCTCCCACACTCCCTCCCTCACTAAGACTCCCTCGCTTCCCCCCCACCACCACTACTCACCTTGACTTTGCAACATCACTGCCCTCCCACAGCCACCTTCGCCTCACCCCTCGCCTCTTTGCAACACCTCACCAACCTTTTCGCAAATGCCAGCTTTCCTAGGATTGCAACCACCTGTCCCTGTCCCCTCGCCTTGTCTTGTCCTCTTTTTTTTTTTGCCTCTCCCCTTGTCTTGTTTCCTCTCCACTTGACTTCCCTCTTCCTGGAGACATGGAGGGGAGATTCCTGCCTTTATGTTCTCTGTATGCTGTGAAAGACGACTAAAAGGAAGGCGTGAGAAGGGGCCACGGATCACCTTAGATGTCAGGTATGGATGAGGTGTTCTGTAGCAACTCTTCATTTTTAGTACTGAATGTGATACTCGTATGTTAATATCCTCGTGTACATTATGCAACACCTTTGTCAACATTTGAAAAAAGTAACATACAAAAAATGCAAAATATATAGCTAATGAAAGGCGTTGAAGGGACATCTAAGGTTTCAGACCCTATACTGGATGTGTTAACCTCATCGCCTATCACCTGTTGTTCACGCAGCCATTTTGCTCGTGTACAACAAAGAAGAAAACTTGAAAGGAACTTCCATCTCGTCTAGTTCGTCATGCAAGATATTGGAGGCCTTTGTTGCAGATCTCTCCACTCGACTTGTATATGGGAAACACTGTCATGATGATTGTAATTATGATAATGAAGCTGCCATTTTCTCTCGCTCTCGCCTATCTCACTTCTTTACTGCTTTGTTTCTCGTGTCTCTGCCTCTGCCTCTTTCTCATGATGATAGCAATTGTGATATTAAAGCTGCCATTTCCTCTCGTTCTCGACTATCTCACTACTTTACTGCTTTGTTTGTCGCGCCTCTGCCTCTTTCTCCTACAAACACATAATCATCTCAGTAGCATACAGAGACTGCCAGCTTGGAATTAAAGTCCAAGTACACGTGACATTCATATTATATTTTTTAGGTACAAGCACGTTCATCGATCGTATAGCCGTGTCGTTCCTGCGTAACATCAGGCGGCTTAACAATTCTAAAACCAATATTTAGAATGACCTATGATCCTCCTGCAAACACGATATGAACTAAGAATAAAATTTTTCTATCAACGTATCTATCTATTGCCAGACACCTTATTCCCGTAAGGGGTGGCCACAAACAAATCGCCTCCAAGTCGCCCTGTGCCCCGCCATTTCACTGCCCTGCTCCCAGCTCATCCCCACCCCCCTCTCTCTCTCTCTCACCCCTTACATTCCAGGTAGCTATCCGTACCATGTCCTTTGTTCGGTCCTTAGTCGTCACCCTTTGGTCAGTCCTGGTCCAAGGCTTCTTGTTCGTATTGTTAGTTTCCCGGGGGGGGGGGGGCACTAACCCTCCGCCAACCCACTTGTTGTCATTTTTTTTTTTTTTTTTTATGTGTCCGACTCTGGGCATAGGCTTCACAGCCTGCTATCAAGGCCCAGCAGTCCTCCTACATACCATACACCTCCACATGTCACCACTTCGGCGTTAACACCCACCGTCCATATTGAATACATGCTAGGGCTGTCTCATACAGGACTGGTGTATTGGTATTAGCGGGGGTATTTTTACGACATGTCGGCGGGTCTTCTGGTAGATCAGTAAAGCCTGATTTAATGAAATTCAAATCCTTCAACTGTTCCCTGCCCCAGCCGGGATTCGAACCTGGGTCCGTTAGGACTGCAGGCCACCTCTCTACCGATTGAGCCACCGCAGGGAACACGTGTGGGTTAGTTATAAGGTTACCACCCAGCGCTGTAAATGCCTTTCTGGTTTACAGGAAATCATTTAGCCTGCCACTCAATGTACAGCTACTCTAAAAACAGAGTACCAGTACATTAAGTGCGTGGATGATGGCCGCCCCCAGTCAGTATTTGTCCAAGATTGTGAGAATTCGGATACTTGTGCAAAATCTGGTTCCTCTCGTCCCTATTGATCCAGTTGTGCAAAAAGGGACCTGGAAGAAACATCGACAGTTATTTGTCACATTACACGGACAGAAAAATTGATGGTCGTCTTCATTACCCTCACAGCAATATATTCTTCGTCTTCTTTCCCTCCTCCTCCTCCTTCTCCTCCATCTTCTTCTTTTCCTTCTTCCTCTTTTCTCCTTCTTCTTCTGTCATAATTATGTTTCTGAAATCTTATCACACACACACACACACACACACACACACACACACACACACACACACACACACACACCTCACAATGGACACAGCCTTCGCCCACTACTCTCTCTCTCTCTCTCTCTCTGATTTATTATTTACAATTAATTTCATTTTCAAACTTACTGACTTCATCCTTCATCTCATAAATTTTCAACTTTCTCCATCTTTGTTTCTTTTCTTACCTTCTTCTTTGAGTTCACTTTTACTTCACTGTTTTCTTCTCCATCTTTCTGTGTCAGGTTCCTTTTTCTTTTACCTTGCTTCTAGCCTGTCTTTAGCTTCTCCACCTCCTCCTCCTCCTCCTCCTCCTCCTCTTCCTCCTCCTCCTGACCCATATAAACTTCAAAAGACCCGCATAAAAATCGACTTCCTCTCCTCTTTTTTTTTTTTTTTAATCAAGTTGTTCTTTATTCCTTGTCTCTCATTAGCCTTGCCGCCCTAATTCTAATTCTCTCTCTCTCTTTCTCTCTCTCTCTCTCTCCCGGATAACTTACTACTGCTTTCCTTTTATTTTTTCCCCTCTGGTCACCCCTCCCTCTTCCTCTCCTCTTTCACTCTCTCTTTCCTTCGGTTTTTGAGTCACCATTCCTCTGCTTCCCTCTTTATCACCACTTACCAATTAACTCCACTATATTTTTCTTTGTTTTACTTTCTTTCTATAATAAACCGTACACATGTCTCTCCTGTCTCTAATTTTCTTTAATTTATACACGGCCATAAATACTGAAACATTATTTTTTACGAACAGTGTCACAAATTTGTTTTCTGTTATCTTAAATACTTGTCTGGTTTATCTTGCATTTGTTCTGTGCCGTTCCTTCATTCATTTCTTGCCGCATGAACTCGTAATTATTTTTTTTTTTCTCGTGCAGTTCAACGAGGAAAAGTTGGAATGATCGATAGTTTTAATTTCAATGTACCTTTAACACTACTGCCGCGGTGGCCGAGTGGGAAGGATTGCTAGCTGCCTGCCTGATTGCGTCGGGATTCGAACCTGCTGTGCATAGCTAGTGCCACTCGACTCGTAGCTCCATCCACGCACTGAGGTTGGTTAGTGATGCGCGAACTTAGGATAACTCTCAGGGGATGTAACTATGGTAACGTGGATGATACAGTGGCCTTGTAACCTAGGATGCTGGGTGATTGATCCGCCACATTCTCTGAGGACTAAGTTAAGGAGATGAGCACGAAGCTAAGCGCCTCATGATTTGAGGTCTATCCCCTGTAATGATTTCTACTTTTCTTGTGTGTGTGTGTGTGTGTGTGTGTGTGTGTGTGTGTGTGTGTGTGTGTGTGTGTGTGTGTGTGTGTGTGTGTGTGTGTGTGTGTGTGTGTGTGTGCTTCCATGCATTACAGTCGGCAGTTTTCCTGTTGTGTTTGCAGAGTGTGGGAGAGAGCTTTCTGCTGTACCTGTGTGACTAGGAAATAAGCGTTTTTGTTAGTTTCAGTGCTGAGTCACCTGGCTGGAACCGTGAAGGCTTGCGGTCTGTGTATCTATGTAACTCTGTAGGTCCTTCCTGCTCCCATCTTTCTCACTTTCATTTATTTATTTCGTCGTTTCCCCGTCCTTCTCTCTCCCGACGTCCTCCCCTTCCTCCGTACTTTATCAGTTCCTCCCGCCGCGTCTGTGACTATTGGGTGAAACTGAGCCTGAAAAGAGAGAGCAGGAGGGGAGGGGGCGAAGGCGTAGCAGGGGAGGGGAGGGGGCGAAGGCGTGGCAGGGGAGGGGAGGGGAAAGGGCGAAGGAGTGACAGGGGAGGGGAGGGGAAGGGGCGAAGGCGTGGCATGGGAGGGGAGGGGAGGGGGCGTCTGGCTGAGTGTGGAGGTGGATGGGGAGACGAAGTCTGGAGGAGAGTCATCCGCTTAAAAATGAGAAGGGAAAGAAAGAACACCTGAATAGCAGGGTAAAAGGAACGATTTTCCTTGAGTGGAGGAACTGGGTGTGACAGGAAGGGCGGATGGAAGAGGGTCGTCTGGGGGAGGGGAAGGGCGCGACCTGGATCAAGGCAGGATGCAGACAGAAAGAACTAAGGATTTGTCGAAGATGGTGATTAAGGAGGAAGATGCTGATTGCCACAGCGTTATCTAACGAGATTAAGAGGTTATCAAGCTAGGCAAAAGAACATTTGATCTGGAGAGGAAGACGTGTGCTTTGGAGGGGCGGATGGCTAAACAGAGTGAGCAGGAGAGTGATGGATGTGATCTGACGGATGGTATACCTCGACAATAAAGTAAATGAGGAATCCGTCTGAATGAATGAGTGGACAACTATGAATATGAGACACTAACGAGGAGACAGAGCGGATGTTATGAGAAACTGACACAGCTAGATTGCTCAAACGCAGATTAGAGCGAGAGAGGGCGACTAGCCGGAGAAAGCTTGACTTCTGTGAGAGTATGGCGACTGTGAGAGAAGAGGTGATAAGCTAGGAATGGCAACAGAGAAGAGACACTTTGCAGGGAATTGCAACGATAATCTGTCTTCTTTAAGAATTATTAAAATCTCACTGTTTTCAATGCCTAGCTCGAACGAAAGACGAAGAGAAATACATAGTCACAAGTAAACGGAGAGGTACGAATGTGAAGCCATGGCAGTGTCTTATTTTGCAAAGGAGCTGTTGGAACCCCCTGTAAATGGACTGGAATCTCCGCCCAGTTAAGGTGGACGAAGTATAGGTAAACAAAAATGGCATCTGCTAGGGACTGGAGAAGAGACAGGCTGACCTGATGGTAGGGAAGGAGGCTTAGGGTGCGGCCACACTAGCTCGAAACATGACTGACAAGATCAAACGAGGCACCGTGTTAGGGCCGCTGCAATACACTAGCCTGAATGTTGGACGGGCCCCGGAGCCTCGTTTCCTCTAGTCGATCACATGTTAGAACCAAGTGTGGCCGCACCCTACGAAGAAAGGCAGAATTTTTTTTCACACTTCCCACTTTCCATTTTCTACAGGATTCTTTTTACCTTTTCCCTTCCAATCTGTGGTCTACGTCGCAGGGTATTTTGGAGGAGAAATTATTTTGAGTAACCTCTAGTTTCTTTTCCTTCTCTCCCCCCCCCCAACCTCCTCTGCTTTGTCATACCAACTCGCTTCTTGTTATTTTTTTTTTTTAATTCTCTCCAACTCCTTCCTTGTCTATACATATCTTCCCTTCTACTCTGCCTCCTATTACATCATTTTCCCTTTAGGCTACTCTCTCTCTCTCTCTCTCTCTCTCACCCTTCTACTTTCCTTCGTCTTCCTTTTCTCCCTCTTTTCCCTGCCTTTTCCTCCTCGCACCCTCTTTTCTCAAGCATCAACTTAATCATCTTATTTCACCTCTCTTTCTATCTTTCTACTTACATTTCATCTTTCCCTTCCACCTGCCTCCTCATGCAATAAGAAACAGACCTGCAAATCGTTCCCCTGTACAGCGATCACTCATGAAACACAGACACAATATTCTGGAATGCCTCTTGAATATCCTACTGCTGTTTTAGATATCGCTCACCGTTTCACTATGTATCGTTATGAATGTCAATATTAATGCCCAGAACCGTCCCTGGAACACAAAAATAGCCACCGAAATGAATCCTAAAAACACACACTGAAAATGGCGAAAAATCCTATGGTCAAATACTAGGATGATGAAAAAAAAAAACGTGCAATTAGCCACATACCTGCATGAGAACAACTCTCTCTCTCTCTCTCTCTTTCTCTCAGTCAAAATCATGCGTAAAGTGCCATTAAATATCAGCAGTGTTTACCTTTTATCGAAACTGTATACAAACACCCCTGTGATAGCAAATGTGGTGCTGACTCCTCTCTTACGATTTCTTTTCATTCCTGCTATCAAAGGACTGCTGATTTCCGCTTAGCAGGGACTTAACGAGCAGAGGGAAGAGTTAAAGCAGAGAGTAACTCATTCACTGCACGGAAACTCTCTCATGATGCATAAAGATTTCTGAGTTAGGCTGAAATGGAATACTATGCAAATCCTCTTACTGATGGAGTTAAAAATGAACAGAAGTTACGAAGTTGATATTAATAGCACAAATTAATTGGTAGAATCAGTCCATTTGCCCAGTCACTTGGACATGGAAAGAAAATAACAATCAACACACACACACACACACACACACACACACACACACAATCTCTTAAAAACTCACGTAGCAAACCTGATTCAACAGACCTCAAAAAAAGACATAGGAAATAAAAGCACTAACAATGGTTTACAGGTGGACATAATTAACCTGTGTGAAGGTAAAGGTGGATGGGGTAGACGTTAGAGAATTCACTATTTCATTATTATTATTATTATTATTATTATTATTATTATTACTACTACTACTACAACTACTACTACAACTACAACTACTACTACTACTACTATCATCATCATCATCATCATCATCAATCATTATTATTATTATTATTATTATTATTATTATTATTATTATTATCATTATTCTATCTATCTATCCATCTATTGCCAGACGCCTTAATCCCATACGGGGTGGCCACAAACAAATCGCCTCCACGTCGCCCTGTCCCCCGCCATTTCACTGCCCTGCTCATTATTATTATTATTATTATTATTATTATCATCATCATTATTAATATTATCACGCTTATTATTGTTACTATTGTACTACTACTACTACTATTATTATTATTATTATTATTATCATTATTATTATTATTATTATTAAGCACGACCGAACGAGTTTCTCAAAATGGTCGGACTAAAGGGATGCAGGAATAATCACTTCACCTCTTCAGTACGATGGGGCAACGTTGAGACCCCTACTAATTTCCTGACATTTTCTTTTTCAGTTTACGAGGGCCCTTTTCGAACTAGGGGGGGGGGCGGGGGGGTAAAGCCTTCATTATTTATTCACCAAAAAAGATGTCACTTCACCTCAATAAACTAATATGGCTGAGGCAAGAACAACATCAGTATGGAAGTTCGTGATGTTACTCATGTACTTCGTTATTTTGGTACATTAGAGTAATTTTTTGTATTCATGGCATGTCCAGACGATTGTATTCATGGTACTGTTTTGGACTCCACGCAAATCTGGGTCTCTACCATCCTGTTTTTTGTTTTTTTTTCTTGGAACAATTTTGCGGGGTCCCCTGGCCTTTGGTTCCTTCTTCCCTGCATAAAAAAAAATAACTAAGGTAATTCGTAGCACAGAGAGGGATTTGAGGATGCAAACTGAGGTGATTTAAACAAGTGGAAAGCAAGGCAAATGAAATATGAACAGTGCAGGCTTCCGTGACTCAGCTGAAAATAATTGCAAATACGAATAAGCTGAGAAAATGAGCAGGGAAAAATAAGCTTAAACAGATCCACTTGACAAAACCACATCTCACTGATTTCTTCCTGAGAGAGAGAGAGAGAGAGAGAGAGAGAGAGAGAGAGAGAGAGAGAGAGGGGTGACCAGCAGAAGGCACGTGGTGGGAGGGGGGGAGGGAGGCGAGGGGCGGCACCGCAATCACTTTTCCCGTCGGAGGCAGCCAGCGCGACTCCTGACCTGTTTGTGCACCTCCACGCAAGGGGGGGTGGAAGGGGAGGAGGTGGAGGAGAGCGGGAGAGAAGGAGAGACTGAGGGAGGAGGGAGGAAAAAGGGAGGAAAGACGAAGGATGAAATAACAAAATAACACCTGACCGCAACACTAACAAAACCGATTAAATATCTGTAACCATTTTCTGTTCCACTCACCTTCAGGAGTGGGACCCCCTCACGTGGTGGCACTTATATCTTAGGGCGGCTCCTCTTCTCGCTTCTGCATACGTCCTTCAGCTCCCTCCCTATGCCCCGAAGGAAAGATGACGGGATGCATGAAAAGGGCTGACGTCCAGATAAACCTGAAGACAAAACAACAATATTCTTTACCAAACTTCTTCGCTTCCTACAAACACGGCTACGAGAAAGAGAATTAAAGGTTATACTAAAAAGGAGGATATGGTAATGGAAGAGAGGGAAGAGGAAAGGAGGGAAAGAGGGAAGGGAGAGACTATGCTAGGAGGTAGGAAATGAGAAGAGAGGCAGAGTATGACAGGTGAAATGTCGTGGAGAAAGATGAGGACTGGGCTTGAAGAACCACAGGAAGAGAAGGAAAGACTGAGGGGAAAGAGGAAAATAAGGGGAACAATGGATGGTGGGGGCAGAGACGGAAAGGTGGTTTGGATGAGAGAGAAACAGAGAGTGAGAGAGGAAAATGGGAGAAGGGACGGAGAATGGTGAGAGAGAGAGAGAGAGAGAGAGAGAGAGAGAGAGAGAGTCATCTGATTAAAGCAAATGAAAGATAACCCAACCGCGAATGGTAAAAATGAAAATAGAAAGTTTTAGTATTTTTACAACTCGTTTCATTTAAGCACATCAGATATAACCCAAACGAACGCAGCAGAGATGGAAAAGGAAAGTGGATGCAGATTTCGAAGTCGTTTAATTTAAGCACAAAAGACCCAGTTAAGAAAATGAAAGTTGGAAATAGTAAGTGAAAGCATATACAGACTGGAAAAATGCAACACGAGAAGCCTGGACTGAAAGTAAGAGTAGCGGCAAGAACAAATACGATGTGAAGTGAGTTGAGGCGAGATGCATGATGATGGGTGTTGTGAGTGAGTTCAGTCGTAAGAAGAGGATGGATGATGGCATTTGTGATGAGCGCTATGAATACAAAGAATACAGTGATGATAGTCATTCTGAGGACTATGAACAGACTGACGGACGTGCAAGGTGAGTGGTACATACAGAATGATCAAAACGCGAGACAAGTGAAGTAAAGAGCATGACGAGCGTGCAAAGAAGGTGATGTAAACAGAATGATGAGAGTACAAGAAGAGTGATGTAAATAATATCACGTGCCTGCAAGATGAAGTGACAGATGGCATGACGAGAGTGCAAGATGAGTGATTTTGGACAGCATGACGAGAGTGCAAGATGAGTGATTTTAGACAGGGTGACTAGAGTGCATGATGAGTAATATAAAAGGTGCGACGGGAGAACAAGAGTATGATTCTGATGTACGATATAAATGTTACAACCACATAAACCTGCTTTCGGCTACACCTCACTCACCTACCTTCCCCCCTCAAGGACCTATTCCCGCGATGACAAGCTCTCCCTTGTGGACAAATTTTTTCCCCCTTGTGCCTACTTTCCCTCACAGACCCTTTTTCACTCATGAGCATATTTTTTACAAGGATTTTACACTGGAACTACTTTCTCAACCATGGATCTATTCTCCCCATGGACCGATTTTGTCTTATGAACCTACGTCCTCTCCGTGGGGAAGCATCGAAGCTACATATTTACTTATTTTCTTCCATATACCTATTATTATCCAATTAACCCATGTTCCTACGTGGGCCAATTTCCACAGGGACATATTGCCCATGGATCAATATTCCCTCTTGGACCTATTCCTACCATGAACCTGCTCATCTCATAAACCTAATACTATCTATCCATCTATCTACTGCCAGACGCCTTAATCCTAATACCCATGGATTTATTTACATACTACCCATCCACCCACCCACCCTTTCATCCCAATCATCCACCCATGCCATCCCTCCCCGCCCACCAACCCATCCACGCTACTACACCCCATCCACCCACCCAAACAACGAATCCACCCTACACACCTTCCCACCCTACCCGCCTACCTATTCACCCCTACCCACACGCAGCATCCAACCAACCCATCCACCCATCCATCCTACCTTGCCCACCTTGCTCAACCACCCCATTTACCTTGCACAGCCACCCACCTTGCCCCAAACCCACCACAATCACTCCCCTTATCCTGCCCAGCCCCACCCATCTGCACACCCTCAACCCATTCTATCCATCTGCCCACCCATCCAAGCACCAACCTACCCACCAAGCCACCATCTCCACCAGCATGATGACCTGCAAGTTTCAGCGCGCGCGCACGCGCGCACACACACACACACACACACACACACACACACACACACACACACACACACACACACACACACAGCATGAGTGAGACAACGAAAGAAAGAGGGGGGGGGTCACAACTGCTTTCATAGTACAGATAATAATAACCAGATGATTCGGGAAAGCAGAATGACAACAGTACAGGGTGATAATTCCAATTCAAATCCAATGTGCAAGGTGATTTATTCCACTGATAAAAGCAGGAAGGCGAGAACGCAGTACGATGATTATGATATGACGTATAAAAGGAACGGCGAGAGTGCAATACCAAAAGATACACGCAGCATGACGAGGATGGAATCTGATGAATCTAAAGAATGATATAACTAGTGTGACAAAAGGTAATGTGATGACTCTGACAAGCGAGATGAACAAAGATAAGACTGAGAACAGATGGAAAGAGCTGGGTCCAAAAATGAGAGAGAGAGAGAGAGAGAGAGAGAGAGAGAGAGAGAGAGAGAGGACTAAAGGCATTGAATAACACCTACTCGCTTCGTCTTCAGTCTCAACATAACTGAAAAATCACCTAAGCACACAGGAACAAAGCTCTTTCAACGCTTTGCATAAATATATGAGATTCGGAATAAGATATAACTCTTTCATGGTCTGGAGAACTCTTAATATTGCAGAGGAGTTACAAAGGTATACTTATGTGTGCGTATTCAAACACTAACTTATAAACACAGACGCACATATTTCGACACAGAGAAGTACCCCCCCCCTCTCTCTCTCTCACACACACACACACCTACGCACATATTTCGATTCAGCACATTTCGATAGAGGAGTAACGCCCCCTCCCTCCCTCTCTCACACTCTCTCTCTCTCTCTGTCACAGCCTCCCGCCCCCACCATAAACCCCAGGTCCTTGTGAGCCTAAAGGGGAAACTAATCTGGTTTCCGTGACTTATTTTCTTACGCAATACCTGAAAGTAGGGGCGGCTTGCGTCACTAGGGGGCGTGTAGGGGGAGACAAAGGTGTGTGTGTGTGTGTGTGTGTGTGTGTGTGTGTGTGTGTGTGTGTGTGTGTGTGTGTGTGTGTGTGTGTGTGTGTGTGTGTGTGTGTGTGTGTGTGTGTGTGTGTGTGTGTGTGTGTGTGTGTCATCTTATGGAAGGAGCTAAGAAGGGTATTACATGAGACAGTTTCGCTTCACTGCTTGCCTGGATGACATTTCTGAAATTTAGATTGTAATTACAGCTGAAATAATCCAAGAGGTATGCAAATCAGCAGCGTGGTATATGCTGATAGGTCGGTGCTTTTCAGAATAGGGATGAATTATAGCAAAATATTAAGAGGACTAATCAATGTAAGGAATGAATGACCGTACAGAACCGAGGAATACACTGGGATATTCTTAGAAGTGGCAGTTCAGATAGTCATGCCAAGAAAATTAAGCAAAAAATTAAAAGTACAATGTCTCTATCCTTCAAAATAAACTACAGCATAAGCCCTATTCCGGCAAAACCCTCCCCTAGAGCTCATCTCCCCACCCACCTAATTTTCCCGCGGACCTATCCCCTCCATGAACCCACTTTCCTCCTTGAATAAATCTCCCCTATCTACTTTCCCCCCCCCAGGACTTCACCGCATGGATCTGTTTTCCCCACTGAATTATTATCCCTCATGGGCCTACACTGTGCCATGGACCTAAATCTCCCATGGACCATTTTCTTCCCCAAATGGACGTACTTCCCCCCTTTGGACCTATATTTTCCCACAGACCTATTTTTCCTCATAGACCAAATTCCACCCTGAGCCCCCATTGGATCTATTTCCTCCATGGAAGTATTTTTCACCCGTGGATCTGTCTTCCCTCTATGGACCTATTTTACCTGTGAATCAACTTTTCCCTATAGATCCATTATTTCCCCCCCATGAGGACACCCCGAATCCCCAAGTGGAACTATTTCTATTATGCGATTCATTCTACGCAATCCACATATTCTGCTCATTAACAATCCCATTTTCTCTCCTCCCATTCTAGGATTTTCATACTCATGTTTTATTAACGTCTGGTACTAAAACATCCTTATGCAGTCCTCTACCCGCACCTGTACTCAGTTTCCGGTTCTGTATCAAGGCCTTCATAGAACCAGCCACCTTATTACCTGTGCTTCTTCACTTTCCACTTCTCCTCTCACGCTTCCCACTATGCATTCACAGCCAGACATTACCTCTCTTAATACAATATAAAGCTGTCCATCATTTTGAAAGACTCCCATTCACTTATTAACCCCACTCTCAATAAGGACGCTTGTATTTATTTTTGCTACTATCTGAGCTTCATTTAGTTTTGTATCGGCTTCCCAAACTAAATACTCAGGTAATCTTCACTAACAACTTCAGCAAGAGAGGCTTTATCTAATCTGAATAGAATAATCTGAAAGTTGCATAATTACACCACAGAATCATTTACATACATCACACTTTTTAATACTACCTTTGACCTTCCACACCAACAAGATGAGAAAGTAAAGCTCGTTCATATGAAGGACTTAGACGAAATGAGCTAAAAAAAAATGAATATTCGATTATATGCTTTATCCCGCAGCAAAATAGAACAGTGTAATGATGATGATGATGATGACGATGATGATGATGACGGTGATGATGATGTTGATGATGATGATGATGTTGATGATGATCATGTTGATGATGATCATGTTGATGATGATGATGGTGATGATGATGATGATGATGATGATGATGACGATTCGCCTGTGACCGCTTCTTCAGGACTACCACACAGCGGATACAATGAACCTAGACTATCACAACCGCCTATTTTATCCACTGTTTGTTATTCCCCAAGAAGGGGTCACAGGCGAAGCGTCAAATAAATCCCGGGTCCTGTCTCTGTCTATGGTGTTTCTCCCTCAAGAGGTCACACAACTTCTACGATATGCTAATTATATAGTACCCAATTTTTGATCTCTGGAATTGGAGTGATGGCAAAAAAAAAAAAAACTTAATCTTTTCAATTCGAGGATGTATCTCCCTAGCTGAATATAATCGTGTGCCAGCAACGAAAACAAAATAAACAGGAGCGCAGGCTCGTCTCCTTTAAGTGGGCCTTCTCATTTATTAAAACTTTACACCAGGGCGAAGAAGACCCTTTTATATAAAGTCTACAGCAGGGCAGGGGTAAAGAGAGTACGGAGCCGGCTTTGTGCATCGTTTTATGGATACGGATTTTTTCAAGTCTCTAATATGATCCTTTCATGACAGATTCCGGGAAAGTGAAATACTGATGATACTGAAAGATGATGAAAGACTGAGTTGTGTATTATTTTTATATTAAGGAACATTTTCTATGGTAGAATTTGGCAGAATGAAAGATATAGGTGTGAAATTTTTTACGTTCTGAAAGTAGCCGTTTCTTTTACCCCAATCAAAATTAATAGCCACGTCAGAAACCCTAATCCCGTCACTGCTGAAGCAACTGCAGTGACGGACGCAGTGAGAAGAGGCTGGGAATGTAAAGTGGAGTTATCATCGTATGACTGTAGTTCATATTACTGATGAGTAGCAGGAAGAGAGTTGGTGAGAGGACACACCGCCAAAGAACGCCTCTAATAATAGCTTGAGAAGAACAGTGGCCGTCTAGAACAGCAGCTACAACGGCCAAAAGAGAAGCTGCAGATAAAAGCATCAATAGAAGCACGAATACAAGGAAACTTAAAAGCTGGAGAATTAATTTACGCTGAACCAAATCTTCGACGGTAGCAAAACAAAATAAAAACACATCACCGGAATCAGTCCAAGTGCCGTCTTTTTACCTTCCTTCTCGCTGCTGATAGATGATCTTGTTTACAGTAGGTTAGGAGGGTCCCCAAGGATTGAAGGGATTAATAAAGCCTCTCTCATGCTTCAGAAAATCGTCTGAAGGTGGCAAGGCTACATAAAATTAACGAATGAAGGGGTTACGGAAGGCTGTGTCTAACCCCTCCAGCTCATAAAACCTCTCTTAAGCTATCGTCTGGAGGTGGAGGGACTAAATCAAAATCACGTGTCGGTATAAGAAGGGAAGGAAATGAAGGAGTAGACTGTGGGGCGACGGGGACTCACAGGATTATTAACCGTGGTGATGGGGTGCGGTGGGGAGGATATCTGAGAGCAACAGAACTGGTTAGTGGGGAGATTGACGGACACACGGAGGCTGGCAGGGGGAGGAGATGGATAGGGGAGAGTGATAAAGGAAAGGAAGAGAAAAGGGAGAATGTGGGAGAGAGATTTTTGAAGGGGGGGAGGGAAGGGAAAGGGGAAATAGAAAGGAGGGGACGTGAGGAAGAGAGAGAGAGAGAGAGAGAGAGAGAGAGAGTAGAGAGGGGAAGGTAAGGTAAAGCAAAGGATGAGAATTCAGTAAAGGGGAGGAAATTAACAAGAGGGTGAGGGAGGGATGAATAATAATGAAGTAAAGGAAAACTGAAGAAATAATGAATAAAAATGTAAAGTAACGAGGATAAAGAAGACGCTCTGTACGGAAAGAGAAAAAGGGAGAGAGAGAGAAGGAAGGGAGAAACACATAGAAAAATAAGAATACAGGAAAATAGGGAGTAAAAGAGGATATATCGGAGGTATGATGAAAATAAAAGAAGGAAGAACAGAGAAAGAGATGAAAAGGAGGAAGGATGGGAGAAGAAAGAAGAGAAGGGAAGTTGGAATGAAGGAAACGGAAATGATGGTGAAAGGGAATGAAAAAGGAGAAAGACAGTCAGGGGAAAGAGGGTCAAGATGGGAGTTAAGGAGAAAAATAACAAAACAGAATGAGGAAGGGCAGGAAAGGTAAATGAAATGGAGAAAGGAAATAAAGAAGGATGAATGTCCATTAAGGAGAAAAGAAAAGTAAGGAAGATGAGGAAAAATAAAGGCTAGATCAATAAGGAAAGGAGGAGAGTGGCGTGGATGGGGAGCAGAATAATATGATAAGGAAAATACGGTAGATGGAGAAAGGAAAAATAAGGAAAACAGGAAAATGGGGCGGAAGGAGAAAGGAAAAATACGGTGTGCTGACTCAACCCTGATCAGATACTTCCCTAACAGCCCTGACCATCCCCACGCCCGCCGACCCTACCCTGCCATCTCACCTCCACATGACTCACACCGGGAGAGTCACTGGGTTCGTCTCAGGCCCACGCGCCACCTCCCTAACTTCCCCTCCATCCGTCATCTCCCTGGCTTAGGACGCTCTCTAGCAACTCCCTCGCGGCAGTTTTTTTATGCGTCTGACATTTAAATATTCTTTTGTATAGTACTAATTATTTCCAAATACTGACACTTTGCAGAAAAACACACTTGAGGGTTCCTGTCTTGCCCAATTTGTTATGCGTCGAAGGAATACGTCTTAGTCTGTGGTCTTCCTGACTACAAGCCGGTAAGCGAAGGACAGTACGTTAAATAACATCCCTATACCATCACACGTGCAAAAAATTCTCACGATTACAGATTAGGAAAAGCTAGATCAGGAGAAATATGCATAACGTGATCTGGATGTTCGTATGACAATCCGAAGCGTCTTGTTTTTAATTCATATATATATTTTGTCGTCCTGTCTCCTTCTTCTATCAGTGCCTCGCTTCCTCCGTCGCCCTTCTCATGGCATCCCCCCTCAAATTCCACAGATTTCAGTCCTACTTAGACTCGCTTTCTTCTCGTCTTCCTTCCTTTTGGCTTCCTTAATCTGCTATGTTTTCTTTGTAGTCTGTGTTCACCTAAGTTTCACCTGTTTCTATTCTGTTATTTTTCTTTCTCTACTCAGTTTATATTTTCACTCCTCTCTCTCTCTCCATTCTTAATATCCCCTTTCCCTTTCTTCCCTCGACCTCTCCTTCCTTCTTTCCCTCCATTCCCTCCACCTCTCCTGTTATCTCCCATTCCTTTATTTCCCCTTCCTTCACCCTTCCACCCCTTTCTCCTTCTATGATTCCCTCTACCCCTCTCTCCTACCTTCTCTTCCTTTCACTCCTTCTCCCTTCTCTCCCTCTTTCCTTCTCTTCCCTCCACTCCTGTTTCCTACCTCCTACTTTTCCTTCCCTTCCTCTCCTATCCTCTTTCCCTTCTACCTTCTCTTCCCATCAGTCCTCCTTCTATCTCTCCCTCCTACATTCTCTTTCCTTCACTCTCTCTCTCCTTTCTACCTTCTCCTCCTATTCCTCCTCCCATCTCTCCCTGCTACCTCCTCTTCCCTCCCTCTCCTGTCCTCTTTCCCTTCACTCCTCCTCCCATCCATCCCTGCGACCTTCTCCTCCCTTCACTCCTCCTCCTATCTCTCCCTGCTACCTTCCCTTCCCTTCCCCTCCTATCCTCTTTCCCTCCACCCCCACCGCCGCCATCCCGTGTCGAATATCGCGATGAAGGACTTTATATACATTATGGGTTACCGCAGAGGGTCACACCGGATCCCTCTCCTACCATATCCCCACCGCAGGTCCACCGCGCCATCCCCCGGGCCAACAGCCGCGGTTCACCAGCACTTAGCTCCGTACTCGCCTCCACCGCACCAACCCACCTGGATAACCTGCGTCCGGTAGTCCCAGGTAAACCAGCTCGACAGTGGCTCTAAGTTAGCCCACCCACTCACCCCCGATGATGACTCCTCCCTCTCTCTCTCCCTCCCTCTCTCTCTCTCTCTCTCTCTCTCGTACTGAGGGGATTCATTTAGTCTACATCCAGTCTCTCATAATCACGTGTTTTATAAATTAGTGTAATTGTAGTCTCCTTTACACCTAAACCCATTACGACTTACTCAAATTCACCAGCATTTACATTTACTCAGAATGAAAGGAATGTCTGTATCAGATTTGGCGCCTTAGTACTGAACAACACCTCCATTGCCTCCGCCAACGAAGCTGGAGGAGGTTACGTATTCAACTGTTTGTTTGTCTGTCCAGACGATATCTCCAAAAGTTCTCAATGAATTTCAATTAAATTTTGTGGAAGGGTGGGCCATGGGTTAAGGAACAATTGATTAAATTTGGAGGCAGATCCGGATCCTATGTATTAGACACAATATCTCCAGGGATCCGAATCCGGATCCTTTTTAATGGCAATGACATTGAAGGAGGTATGCGCTGAGTGCTTTCTAGTTTATTTGTTTATTTATTTATGATTTGTACGATTACCTGAAATTAAAATGTCCAATATTTCACTGTACGCCAACATCTACCGAGACACACTAAATAACTGCCTACCCTCCACGTACCTTAAGAATGGGCAATATCATAAAGTTTGGTGAGATGGTAGCAGTATTTTTACTGCATGTCGGGTGGGGGGGCTTTGAAACGGAGTGAAACTAGTAACATAACACACTAAATCCAAGTAATATTGCCCTTTGATGCAATGGGAATCAAAGCTGTGTTATTATGAATTGTATTATAACCACTCGGCCTCACCTCCCATTCCTTCATTTTTCCATTTTAGTCCTTTACAGTCCTGTACTGGTGGTAGGTGGTGGTGGCCATCACTCACTCACTTGATCTAATGCTGCCTACTTTTTCCTCCACCTTTATCATTTTACCTCTGTGTCTGCCCTCCTTTTTTCCTACTTCTCCCTTCACTTCCTGTCGCTATTTATTACTCTCCTTTCCACATCAGGCGGCTCTAGACGGAGTAACAAGCATAATGGTTTCCCGTAACTCAGGAAACCATTTACAACGCTGGGTGGTATATACATCAGTGATCTGGACTGAGATTAGGTAGCAGTATTTGCAGATTACCTGAGGACAATTACAGTAGTCTTCAGGGACCTCAAGGTGCTGTTCAAATGGTCAGGTGATGGGCTGGGGAAACTTAATGTACTGTAGAAAAATGTTACATGGTTGTTGTGGGAAGACTTTCGGGGTAGTAAGTTACAGTTTGGACAACACATGGATTGATGGGCTACGCTGTGAGATGTACTGTGCCTATGAATAAAGGTTACAAGGTCCTAATGCAACTGTATATTAATGTACGAACAAAGCAAAACCGCGTTCTAAGCTTAATATCAAGAACAGTGAAATCTTCTGTGGATCTATCACAACATACTTTTGACGTAACAAGGCAATTCTTAAAACTACTTGTCCGCCATAAAGAACATATATATCAATAAATGTGTGTGTATACATTTTTTATTCCCTCTGTTGTATAAAATCGTAATCAGAAAAGCCTTTAAAAAATGTGCACTGTAAAGGAGTGGCTATTATACTGTGTTTATGGATGTAAGAGGAGACGCCATTAGCACTTTCTCATTTTAATTGGCACCGTTACTGCACCTCCGTCGAAAGCATGACCTTCCCCCGTTACCATCTCCCCCTTCCTCTCCATGTAACCTCTCCTCTTTATAACTACCCCTCCCTCTGACCTCCCCCCTCTTTCTAATGACTCCCCCATCTCTATGACTTCCCCCTTCTTCCTGTGACCTCCTCCCCCTCCTTGAAATCTCCCTCCCCGTGACATCGCCGCGCCCCAACCCTGTCATGGCACCCACCTGCCACACCCACTGGCAACAATGGCACTGTCATGCCAAGGTCCACCTCCCTCACACACACACACACACACACACACACACACACACACACACACACACACACACACAGGCAATGATAGGAGCAAGTACAGCGACAAAGATGAGGGCAGAGAGAGACTAGGTGAGGGACAGAAATAAAAACAAAGAAACAGCGATAGCGAAAGGGGCCGCGACAGGAACAGCAACGATCAGAGACAAGGAATGAGGCAGAGACACAGACAGAGACGGACCGGGGCAGGAGGAGGAACAGAGAGAGGGATGGAGACAGGAGCAGAGATGGTGACGTGAGGAGAATGGTGTCTGATTCACAAGTACAGAGAAGTGAGAGGGATACATAATTGAGATGCAGAGACACTACAGAGAATGGCGATGCTGTACAGATGCTGGGGAACCGAGGCACAGAACAGACTTAACCCTTTTGCTGCCATAGTCAAGTTTGGGTATATCAGTGAAGGTAACTCCACGTGATTCCATTCACTTGAGCTTAATTCTAGTGTGGTTAAGATTAAAACTACCTTGACTGATGAGTTTTGTCACTACGAGCAGGCTTAAGCATCATATTCTGGCCAGTAGCAGGTGATTTTAACGAGATGGTAGGAACTAGTGGCTAATTCCTTCACTTCGATCTGATTTTAATTACAGGCTATTCTGGTCCAGTTTGGGAATTGGGCTATTGTCTAAAAGGAAGGAAGTTCGATCCCAGCCTCGATTAGGGAACAGTTTAATTAGAATCTCGTTAAAGCAGCCTTTTTTGATCTTCCTCACGACCTAACGATGTCACTATAAAACACCTCCTGTAATACCTACACACCAGTTTCGTAATCGAGACAAAGGCAAGATATTCAGTATGGATGGTGGGTTCTAAGGCCGACGTGGTGACATGGGAAGGTGTGGGAAACGTAGGAGAATAGGCTTTTAGATATTACTAATCTTTGGAAACATACATAAAAAGAATAGGGTTTCATTTCAGCTCCAAGCAATTTCAGATAAGTGGTTTCATGTCTCGTTTCAGGGGATCAGAGCCTCGTTCCAACTATTCTAAGCCTTGTTTCAGGAGTTCAGAGTTTCATTTCAGTAGTTTTCAGTTTTATTTCAGCAGCTGCGAGTGTCTCTTCAGGGGCATGGAGGTGTAGGTGTGAAAAAGAATCATTAACCTTGATTACACGCAGGTGAGGTTCCGGTTCCACGGCTCAGTTAATATATTGGGTTTTTTCTTTCTTCTCTCTCTCTCTCTCTTTCTGTGTGTGTGTGTGTGTGTGTGTGTGTGTGTGTGTGTGTGTGTGTGTGTGTGTGTGTGTGTGTGTGTGTGTGTGCAATATCTTTCATATACCATTCATGATTTGCACACCTACACCCATTTTTTTACTGGAACTGAGGTGAAAACACACACACACACACACACACACACACACACACACACACACACACACACACACACAACCGTGAACGTGAAGCATATACCGTAGTGGATGGGAAACGTGATTTGAGTTTTGAATTTCTATCCAGGTATACGGAGTGAGGGCCTGGGTGGTTTCTCTCTCTCTCTCTCTCTCTCTCTCTCTCTCTCTCTCTCTCAGCAAAGGAGTTCAGATGCTTCCATTATCTTTTACACAATTACATATTTATGAACGAGATGCATCGCCACAGAAATGAAAAGCAAAGAAGAGAGAGAGAGAGAGAGAGAGAGAGAGAGAGAGAGAGAGAGAGAGAGAGAGAGAGTATAAGATTAAAATACCTGCTTGTAGTGAATGAACGTGGCATATCATGAGATAAATCTATAGCCTAATGACACAATCTCTCTCTCTCTCTCTCTCTCTCTCTCTCTCTGTGCATCATCTTATCATTTCTTTTATTCCAGCTACGTTCATTTTCCTTCCATTTTTTTAGAGTCTGAACCAACACGCCAAACGAAAAAAAAAAATAATAAAAGTCTTTGCTCCACTGAATATATTAAAGGTGTGCCAGGTGTGTGTGTGTGTGTGTGTGTGTGTGTGTGTGTGTGTGTGTGTGTGTGTGTGTGTGTGTGTGTGTGTGTGTGTATTAATGGCTACAGTATATCGTGACCTGGGCCTCTCATAGCCTGGAACACACGAACGAAAAAGGTAAGATTTATTTTAGTGGTCTGTCTTGAAGGAGTTTTCTTGCCTTGAAGCTCCCGACGATGGCTGTATGAGTCTGAGCGTCTGTAAGCAGTTTAAGAGACAAGGATAGTAACTAGAAAATATCCCCTAACTCTCAGGCACGCAACTGTCAGCTTATAAATCTAGGTCCCCATTTCAACTATAGGTGAAAACTGACTAAAACTTCTGAAATACATGGTAGCTCGATTAATAACTCCAGATCTACACAAATGAAATGAAATAAAAAAAACTGAAGCACATACTGAATGATAGAATAGAGAGACAAGTAAAATTTGAAAAGAATCATGAATGCGTATGTATGTAAAGGTTACTTATTTTGATTCAGATCTTTGAAAATATACTTAAGATATAGAAAAAAGTCAATCTATCTTTCTATAGCCAGACGCCTTAATTCCAGGGAGAGCGGCCACAAAGACCATTCACCTCTTTGTCACCCTATTCCCCTTCAAATGCCTGTCTTCCCTTCAACTCACACCGCTCTCGTTCATATTCCTCTCCACCCTATCCATTGGCTTTTTATTCCAATCTCTTCCTCCCGCTCTGCCCCTCCACTTCACACATTCACACTTTCTTCGTCAATCTCTTATTCTCTGTTCTCTCCATCTGGCCAAACCACATCCGGGGAACTTCCTGCATTTTCGAGTACATCCACATCAACACCACGATATTCTTTACCTTCCTCATTTCTCAGAGGAGTCAAAAGAATAACAGACAACCACTGACCTACTCCCAGTCTCTCCACGCAACCCTTCTCGACAAAGCTAATTACCACTCCTCTCACTCTTAACCTGAGATAAGCAAATAACTATAGGGGACAAATAACTGTCTTAAGCAACCAAACGAACAGTTACAAGGGGAGCAAAAACCAAACACACACACAAAACCAAGCACGCAAATTAACCAGGCTACAGCACCGCCTCAGTCGCACAAACTACTCATTAACCAAAGTCGCATAATCACTCACTAATTAGAGCAAAAGTCACATCACCAGGCAGAGAAGTGAAAGCCTGCCCGGGAAAGAAAAAAAAAGTGCTTAGTGGAGTTAAGAAGTTAATTCGTATTCACCTAACATCCCTTCAGTCCCCCCCCCCCACCTCACCCACTCATTAGACTTGTGTGGTCCTCTCTTATCTTGTAAAAGCGAAGTCAGGAGAGTTGCAGGAGAGTTAGAGCCACGTGAAATGCTGAGGTTAAGGAAGGGAGAGTTTTAGCAGTGAAGGTGGGAGTAGGGTGGAACTGTGTGTGTGTGTGTGTGTGTGTGTGTGTGTGTGTGTGTGTGTGTGTGTGTGTGTGTGTGTGTGTGTGTGTGTGTGTGTGTGTGTGTGTGTGTGTGTGTGTGTGTGTGTGTGAGAGAGAGAGAGAGAGAGAGAGAGAGAGAGAGAGAGAGAGAGAGAGAGAGAGAGAGGATGGTGGGAAGGATAGGCCTACATACCAGAGATGCTGAACATGTCACGCAGGTGGAATGTATGATACGACTGAAGCAAGGGGTACTAAGGGAGGTGGAAGGGAGGGGAGAGAAGAGTGGAGAAGGAACTGGAGTGGAGTGGGGATAGAGGTGGTGCTGGAGGGGAAAGTGAGGGTGAAGGAGGAGTGTGAAGGGGAGGGATGGCTGGAGGAGGAACTGGAGAGGGACGTGAGGGTGGAAGGAAAGTTGGAGAGGAAAGGAGGGTGGAGGAGGAATCAAAGGGGAGGTGAAGATACAGGAGGAACTGGAGGGGGAGGTGAGGGGAAGAGGGGGGTTGGAGAGGGAGGTAAAGGTGGCAGAGAAGTTGGAGGGGAAGCTGAAGATGGAGTAGGAGTTGAAGGAATAAACAATGATGGTAGTGATGCTGGAGATGAAGGTAGGGATGGAAAACAGGTTGAAGGGGGAGCGAACGGTGAGAGAGTGGAGGAGGAGGAAAAGTTGAGGGAAGATATTAAGATCACGTGGAAGAAGGTAGAGGAACTGGATGGGATGGAGTGGAGGAGGTAGAGAATGTGGCGAGGGAAAGTAAGAGAGGTGAAGGATTTTGAGAACTCTTGGAGGTGATGGAGAGAGGAAGTGAGAGTGCTGGAGGAAGTGGGGCAAAGGAAGGAGGAATGGAGATGAAGAAGAAGACAGTGTTGGAGAGGCAGCAGTGCGGTCTGAAGGGAGAGAGACGCAGAGAGTAGATGGAATGGAACCCGATAAAATAGACATAAAACTAATATAATCCTGGAGCACCAAAAAAAATACACACAAATCGTACATAAGCTATCAATATAAGAACTACTCCTATCTTTTAATGAGAACAACGATAAATAAATGCCAGAATATAAATGAAGTGTATAATCTCCAGCTGAAGATGCATAAAATTCTCAGTCTCTTACGAATTACTCTCAGGTAAAAAAGAAATAAAAATTACCTGAGCATTACCTGGATTGGAATATTAGACTTGCAGCAGGTGAGTTTAGATCAGACTAAGGAAGGTTAGATTAGGTTAGATTGTTAGATTAGGTAATAACGCTCTTAGATTCCTGTGTCACTCTCGGCTGAATAAAATCGTCTGGCGTTCGCTGGAAGATAGAGTTGTTCCGCTCATGAAAAGGTTAAAATTCCAAACCTCCGATATAAAGAAATGGAGAGTGACGGGGCGTGAGTGTACGAGTATATTGGAGGCGGGAAGGTGGGACTGAGTGCTGAGGTAGATGGCTTTGAATTTCATAAACACCTGATATTAAATTACTCAACATTACTGCCCTTCTCCGGTACTGCAGGGGAGCTTCCGAGGGCGAGACAGTAGCACACTTCGCCCTTGGAGGAGAACCTTACCCTGCCCTGCATCCTGCGAGAAAGATCTGTGTCAGCATGGTGGGGCTTCATCTTCCACGTGGGGGTAGCTGCTCCCTAAGGCGTTTTACACGGGAGAATATCACTCCTCGTCAGTCTTTTCTCTCCTTCCCACACTTACCATAAACACTGAAATCAATTCTAACCATATAGACGATACATTTGTCCGGTTTGTTCCCTACACATTACATGCACTAAACGAACACATGCGAATCTGTTAAGTGCAGTTCTTGCAGGGAATGGACCCTCACCACATGCACTACACTTACACATATCAGACAGCATCACAGTACATGAGTCTCTGAAACACACCACACTGTTGCATCCCTTTCCCTCTAACATCGTCATTTCACTGGCCACTGCTCTTCTGAACCAACTGCTTGAATTCCTGTGTCATTACGGTGAGCGTTTAGCACCTGCCCCATACCCTCTTCCATCTGAGGCGAGGGTTAAGTGGTACTCTGGAACTGTCTTCGTTAGTCCGTACAGTATATCCCTCTACCTAAGACCTCCTGACTTTTAAGGAAATATCTCCAGGTATCTTGAACTGAACGGATCTGGAGCTTCTTGTCATTTGTAAAATTTCTAATAAAGTGAGAGAGAGAGAGAGAGAGAATACACGTTTTGCAGACTTTCAACCTTTACTTCATTATTTTTGCATTAAACAAAATATATATCACATTTTCTCTACACAGAAACACAAGATCACATGCCATCACACTTGGACACAAAGATACGCACACACACACATACACACTGAGAGACTAAACACATGTTCTCACACTTGCATACTGAGAAAAACACCTACCTCACTTAAATTCTTAAAAAACACGCACACACACATACACACATGCATACACTACTACATCTCCATAAGCAGGTCGTACGCACACAGGTGAAACAATGAATGACACTACTACGCAATTTCGTAAAAGGGAGGAGAGGAAAGCTGAGTGAATTAGGGTAGAAGAAGGGGGGGGAAAATGTGAGAAATGAGGGAAATGAATCACATCCTCCTGAGATAGATGTAGATGGCAGATTAGACAAGGCACATCCTCTTCCCTTCACTCCCTTTCTCTCTCTCGTCCTCTCTTCTGTCTCACTTCATCTCATTCACGCGCTCTGTTATCTGCCTTCGTAAAACTACTTCTTTCTCTTTTCAGTTGTTTATCGTTTCTTATCCTTTCCTCACTATTTCCCTCCACTTCCTTTCTCTCTCTCTTCTCCTCAGCCTCTCCTCCGTCTCACTCCATCTTATTCTTCTCGGTGTTATCTGAGTTCTTCTTAAAAATCATCTCTCTCTCCTTTCACTTGTTCTTTGTTTACTGTCCTCTCCTCCGTACTTCCTTCCTGTTCCCTCCTCCCCATCTCCTCATTTCTTTCCCTCTCTGTCTCCTTTCTTCTCTCCTCCACACCTGCATGCCTCTTTCCATTTATATATTCCTTCATTTCTCTTCTCCCAGCTAGCGTTCTCTTCCCTCGCCTCTGCCTCTCCTGTCTTCCCTTTCGCCAAACATTACACTTAGAATCCTGTTTATTATCGACGTCTGTGGGTCTTGTTATAATTTAAGACTGGAAAAAAAAAATAGTAGGCTTAGACTTCTAGTAATGATCCCGTTGCAACTCATAAGCATAAATTTTCTTTTTCTTCTACTTCTTATTCCTCCTCCTCCATTTCTTCTGTTTCTTCTTCTTCTTCTTCCTCTTCTTCTCCTTCCACTACCACTACTTCTTTCTTCCTCTTCCTCAACCTCCTCCTCTTCTTCTTTTACTTCTTCTTTGCATTACTTTTTCTTTTCCTTTTACACTTACATTTCTTTTTATTCTTTTCATTTTTTTACACTCTTCCTCGTTTCCATCCTTGTCTTCCTCCCTCCTTACTCCCCATTCCTCTCTTCCTAACCTTCTTCCCTTCTTCCTTCTTCCACGCCCAAGCTCCTAGACGTAAATCTCGACAGGTAAAGTGAAATAATACGGCATCATCACGAATTATTCCTTGTCCAGAAATACGAAGGAAAATCGCCCCAGTCTAGCTTCAAGATGGCCATGTGGTACTGTAGAGGATGTGGTGAGAATGAGGGTGAGAAAGTGGATGATGAGGTGAGGGTGAGGGTGAGAAAGTGGATGATGAGGTGAGGGTGAGGGTGAGAAAGTGGATGATGAGGTGAGGGTAAGGGTGAGAAAGTGGATGATGAGATGAGAGTGAGGGTGAGAAAGTGGAGCATGTGGTGAGACTGAGGGTGACTGAGTGGATGATGAGGTTAGAGTGAGGGTGAAAGAGTGGAAATGTAGTGAGAGTGAGGGTGAGAAAGTGGAGGGTGAGGTAAGAGTGTGGGTGAGACAGGAGTAAGGTGAGTGAGGGAGAGTGTGAGTGTGTGAGTTGGGGAAAGTGTGAGTAAAAGAAAATGGGACTGTTCGTGGATGAGTCTTGTATAGTGAATGAATGTGTGTGAGGGAGCGAGAGTGTATGTGAGTGTGAATGCTGAGTAAATCTGTGAATAAATGAGTTGGAGAGAGAGAGAGAGAGAGAGAGAGAGAGAGAGAGAGAGAGAGAGAGAGAGAGAGAGAGAGAGAGAGAGAGAATACAGGTGCAGTAAAACAAGAGACAAAACCGTGGAATGGAAAGCAGTAATAGTCTCTTACATAAATTCTTCTAACATCGCCATACTCTGCATAAATAACGTACAAAAGGATGTTAACCAGCCATATCCAAAACTAAATAGCTAAAGAAAAGGTGTTAGGGCATCGCTGACGAAAATACGAACCACAGA